>NC_090814.1:47512173-47654333 GCF_000390325.3 Nicotiana tomentosiformis | reverse complement strand
TTATCGTTCCGCTGCCTACCTTTATTTGAATTTGTTGCATCTCTTTCGTAATTGTCCAAATTTAAAAGAAGCTTAGATATCCCATGCCTTAGTTGACCTGCCCTTATTTGGAATTATTTGACTCGTGTTAGTTTCTTGTTGTTGAACCGTATATGGTGGGATCATTGTTATATATTATTTTCTTCCCTGTTGAGTTGTTCTTATTACGCCTAGTATTCTTTATTATGGCTATTCCTTGCGAGCTAGTTTTACCGTTTCTGGCGATCAAAGGTTCTTGAGTTGATTTACTTGTCGTACCTTATTTTATTGTCATTGTTGTTGTTGTACTTGTTGTTGTGATGCACGAGGTTTCTGCCGTGCGGTTGTTGTTGTGATGCACGAGGTTTCTGCCGTGCGATTGTTGTTTTTGGTATGCACGAGGTTTCTGCCGTGTGAGTGTTATTGGGTTGCACGAGGTTTCTGTCGTGCTATTGTTACTATTGATATTGCACATGCGGCGTGACAAGGCGGGATGTATATATGTGGGTTGCACATGTGGCGAGACATGGTGGTAACATTATTATGCACATGTGGCAAGACAAGGCGGGCATTCACTTTACTATTGCACACGTGGCGAGATAAGGTGGGCTATGTCAGGGATTGATTGTGATGATTTGTGATGGCCTGGGGGAATTTTTGTTGTTGATATCTGTGTAGTGGTACACTTACCTGTGTGAGCTTTATCTTGTGAAAGTTGTGAGAAAAGATTCTACGTGTTGTCCGTTCCTTTTTTTATGCTTACTAGCTGGTATGAACTATGTTAGGACACTTGCACAAGCATACACATAGTTAAGCACTCTTATCGGTTAAGAGGTTTTCTTGATATTGTTGAGTATAGATGTACACCCTTGTTACTTACCTTCTATGTGAGAATGGCTCTATTTGGCACGTGAGTCGTCAGTGCGGTTATGAAGTGTGATGAGGGCACAGGATGCCAGGTGTTAGGGTTCAGTTGTTGAGACCCGTGAATTGTGATTAACCCGAGGTTCGGTACCTCGTGGAGTTTATTGACAGAAATCTGATGTGAAAGCGGTCGTCGTTGTGGAGTTATTACTTGTCTCTTCTTTATCTATGATTTTTGGATTTAGGTTGTGTTTCCGTTCATTCTTCTGTGTCATTATTATGGTATTCCGCGAATAATTGTTGTTTCCTTTCTTATTGCAATTACCGTATTCTTTGCCATTTCGCATAGTCTTTATGTAGATATCATACTCTATTTTTCCTATAATTCTACTTGTTCAGGTTATTTAGTCCAGTAGGTGTCTTGACTGTTCCTCGTCACTACTCCATTGAGGTTAGTCATGATACTTGATGGGTACCGCTGTGGTATACTCGTACTACACTTCTACACATTTTTGTGCAGATCCAGGTATTTCGAACTCCGTTGAGCATTAGCTAGCTATGTGGATTGCTGCTGTGGAGACTCAAGATAAATCTGTTGTTGCGTTCGCAGGCTTCGGAGTCACCTTCCTATTTTGTATTCACATTATTTTACCTATTTCCGAACAGTTGTATTTAGAAATTTGTAGCAAACTCTGTAGAGCTTATGACTTGTACTACCGGTTTTGGGAATTATAAATTTTATAGAAAATTCCATTTCAAAATTGTTAGATGTTATTTAATTGTTGTCGTTATTCAGTAAATGTTAGGTTTACCTAGTCCCTAAGACTAGGTGTCATCACGATACCCAACGGAGGGAAATTTGGATCGTGACAATGTCCTATTGACCAATAAATATAATTCAAATAGAAAAGGAAGATCAAGTTATCTAAAATTACCCATTGTATAAATTCCGATAATATTAGATCACGTCGGCGAAACGTCCATTTATATTAATTTAACTCCAAAAAGAAACATCACCGCATCGTTGTCCAAACATCCTAATGTTATTAGATCATGACCTGAAGATGAAAAATCATGCATCTTTGTGGAGATGAACACATGAAGATGACCAAGATATTTTCGTCTCCTATTTGGAACCTTGAAGAGTTTTTGGAGGATTAATAGAAGACAAAAGAAGAAACTTACAAATAGAAAGATACAATAAGAGGGAGACAATCTCGCTATAAAATTAAGAGAATTAGGAACCCAAATAATTGCCTAAAATTAATGCTAGAACAAACCTTATGATCATACACGAGCTTATTAGCATTCCCGGACACATAGTATACCTTAAGACGTTCCTCCTCAGCTTTCTGGATAAAAGACGGTCACATATACAATACAAAATCATTAGTAGGTCACGCACTTTCTTGTTACTCTTTCAAGCTACTACGATCTGAATTGGAAAAAAATAAAACTTTTATATAAGTTAAATTGTATTTACTTTTTAATTTTTAAAAACAAACAATATTTTTTTTGGTTTCCCACCCGGTGTCCGTTATCCGTATTGGGGCCCAACTAAATTTGAAATCGCTCCGGAAAGCCCCACATTGGGGGTAAAGTGTTCCCTAATAAATGCGACTCCGTACTCAGGGCTTGTTGGGAAATAACAAGAACAAGCAATGTGCACGACGAGGTAGCAACGGAATAATACCCAAGTCAAACTTTCTCAATCTATTTGAACCAAGAAGAGACAAACAAATTCAAGCACAAACGTATACGGGCAGCAAGTATATCAACCACCACAAATATGATAAGGTAAAATAATCAAACACACGAGTCACCAAGATTTACGTGGAAAACCTCTTCAATGTGAAGAGTAAAAATCACGGAACCAAAGTCCCTCAAAGCTCCACTAAATCAATCAATAAAAGTTACAAAAGTTTTCTAAATTGTCCACAAAGCAAGTGCCAAACCAAGAGCAACAATAAAAATATGATTGCACCAAAACAATTGAAGAAAGGAGAGAAATCACTCCAAAAATGAGCTACTGTTCACGCCTCCAAATCAAAGTTACAGGCCTCCAAATCTAATCTTCACCGTTGAACTCTAAAAACCAGATGTTGATAATTTCCATTCAAATTGGAGTACCATCCAACAGTTAACGAGTTGGAAAACACTAATTGAGGCGGACTGCCTTAGCAAAAATTTTCTGGAGCAAAAGAACACACTTTTCTCTCTCACAAGGCTTCAAAAACGGTTGCACCCTTATATTTTCTCTCTTGTTATGTTTCTAACCTAAAATAGATTATATTTATATATCTTGATATTAGTGGGCTGTATGTCAAAGTATGCTAGGTCCAAAAGGTATTTTATTTATCTACATAGGAAGGGGAAAAGCCCAAAACCCCAACAATTCTCCCTGTAATGACCCGACCAGTCGTTTTGAGTATTTGCATTTCATTCGGCTATTTGAGGAATTGATTAGATTCGTATGATGTATTATGACTTGTGTCTATCTTCGGTTTTGGTTTTCAGGTGTTTCGGAATTAGTTTGGAAGAATGAATTTCATGTTTGAAGCTTTAAGTTGGAAAACTTGACCAAGTTTGACTTTTTAGTATTTGATCTCGGTTCGGAGTTTTGATGGTTCCGTTAGGTCCGGATGGTGATTTTGAACTCGGGCGCATGTCCGGATTTGCATTTGGATATTTCTAGAAGGTTTCGGCACCAATCAGTGAAAAGTTGACAATTTGAAGATTTGGAATATTCATAAGTATGACCGGAGTTGGAATAGATATAGGGAACCGTACTCAACATAACACTGTTGCGGCGTGCAATCCGATCCAAACATGATACCGTTGCGGCTTGCAACCCGATCCGAATAACGTACCTGTGGCGGTGTGCCACCTGATTCACTCATAATAATAAATAAGGACATACTCATCAAAGCCATAATGCTTTTACCTACGGAATACCGAATATCAGCCATAAGAACGCTAAGTGCAAGAATACAACTCTGGGGCGACGGATAGCGCCATACGCTACAAAACCCAAGCGTAACTAAAGTGCAATAAATGACCTGCATCTCGATAACCATCCTGCTCACATAACATCACAAGCTTCACGGGACCTCAACACGTGTGCGAATAATCAAGTCATCAAATCTGAACCAAACTCACACAGTCCACAACCCAAAGAATAGGACACCTCGCAGGCATAACTCTCGCATTTGCGATATTATCATAACCTCCATACTTGGTCTAAATCTTTAACAATCAAGTTACTAACATGCCACACTTATACAAATCTCCCCGTGGGGTATGCTCTCACGACCTTCCACTCACGTGGCGATGTCCGCATATCCATACCACCAATTGTACTAATTCTGTAAGGCAAATCATAATCCGTAAATCAATACACAATGCCTCTTCCACCAAACACCATTCTCAAGTGACACTTGAATTCCCAAACCACAGAAAATGCAACCTCAAGCCATGATCTAAATCGTTATAACTCTTTCGGAATCTATTTACACAACAAAGACATTTGAATCAAATACCTCCAAAATCAATCAAGTCACGGTGGCTGTCAAGCCCGCACGTACAACCACAAACCACATGTATAACTTCACTCAATGAAGGAACTGATCCTTGCCACAATCATGTAGATTCATCCATTACTAACAAACCCAATTTCTTTCAACTTACCCTTGACCTGTCTTAGAAATAATAATAGCTCCATTCACAACATAACGAACTCAACCCGCATTCATCCTGAGCGACCCAAATTGCGAGACCACATCGTCTCAATACTCATGAATCATCTCATACCCTTTTCAAGTGCACAATAGCATCTCCAACTGGTACACCCATTTTGTAAGACCTTTCGCGAATCCGAAGCTATTTCTTCCTTTATTCCAATACTGCACTTTTAATTCTTGAACCCACTAGGACCGTTGTCGAGAGTCACCCACTCTGACCTAGTCCCGAATATAACTAAACTCCAACGCTCTACAAGCATATGAACACCCTCTCGAAGAAGCAACCGGCCAAATTCTTTTCCTTACATACCACACCACAAGAAGAATAACTATGAGTCTTCCTAAAAACCTGAACATGCATCGATAAAGCCGAATATAGCACACGTCCATCAAGTTCTTTGCTGAATTACCCCTGATATTTCCTTTTCTTAGTCATAAATAATCCGCTAATGCACCGATAACTAGAAATCACACAAGCAGACAACCACGCGATCCAATCGTAAGCGGTGGGGATCCCCCACTTAGCTTTAAGCTACCACCACATAATACAGAGCCCACATGACTCCTCCTTCTCAATTACCATGACCCCACAACGTTAACCTGTCAGACTTCTCGAAGTCTTTTGTTAAGCTTTTCATGAACATCCTAAATCACCAGTCATAGTCACACACTCAACCTCTTATCAGGTAGCAAGTAATATTCCTCACACAAGCTCTGTCAACATCACGCTACCCCTAACCTTCTCACGGGAGATAACCCACATGTGGAATTCCTTACCGATATTTTCCAACGACGCTGCACTGGGTACAACAACCACGAAATCTGTAAATTCTCATGAGCCCATGCTCGCCCACCAGTTGTATACGTCTGTTCTTTCCCATTAACATCAACTAAAAGTGCAACAATATTTTCCAAACTCAAGTCATATTGCTTCAGGAACGATAATCAAATCTTCACACCCCTCTTCATTTCAAGCAACTCCTTTCTGCTATATTCAATCTTTTTTCGTACAGTAACCATCACTCCAAATAAAAATCTGTAGGCCAAATCCCTTCCATCACGACTCCCAAACCGTTCTACACTTCCTCAAGGTACGTGGCTCTCCTACCCCAGAATCCATATGCTACTCTGCCACTCCCATTTCGGTTAAACCATCTCCCTTGCGCAACTCCTCAACCTCTGCTTTCATACCTGACCCGCTAGTACTACACCCACCATGAAACACTTCTCGCCATATCCCTCCTCATACTTTGCTGCCCAAATGTTGCATCAAAAATACATCTCTGTAGCACCTGAACAAATAAATTGTTACCGACTCTAAGCCTCTTCGAAGATCATCTCTCTCGAGCCATCAACATTAGAAACACCAATTCGAACCGTTGCACATAACTATCTCTGACAACCACCCCTCAGGCACCATTTCATAACACCCTGCCCCGAAGGCAGAATCAAAGAAGGACATAACATTGGCGAACTGTAATGCATTCAAACAAGGACGACGACACCGCATCACAATGAGAGTTCCACCACGCTCGAAAGTATCGAGGCTCGTTACTTCATCAATCAATCCTGGACATCTATAGTCTGATTTTCTTTCCTCCGCTGGAATTAACTGTTGAACCCCTTAATCCTGCACTAAGAAATCCTCTCTTCAAGCCATTCACTGCCTCAACACATAAACGAGCACCCTACCATTACACCAACATCGTGCGATAACAACGCTAGCAATTTTTTCATAACCTCAATCCATCAGCAAATACGGCTACTGAGCTAAAATGGCAGAACATACTTCTGCAAGGCGATAATAATAGCCTGCCAAACACGCAGGGAGAAACATCCCGTACCACGTCTTTCTCTATCAATACCACTACTCAGCATCCAATTGAAAACAAACGCTTTGCGTCGCATAAGATTGAGTAGGAAGGAAATAAAGGCACAAGCCTCAATGGAATCAAACCACACGATGAGGGAATCAAGAAGGGAAGTGCTCTTATCAGCCCTGTAGCCTCTCGAAGATAAGTACATACGTCTCCGTACCGATCCACAAGACTCTACTAGACTTGCTC
Organism: Nicotiana tomentosiformis; assembly: GCF_000390325.3. Taxonomy (NCBI): domain Eukaryota; kingdom Viridiplantae; phylum Streptophyta; class Magnoliopsida; order Solanales; family Solanaceae; genus Nicotiana; species Nicotiana tomentosiformis. The sequence continues at coordinate 47,647,645 of NC_090814.1, read as the reverse complement.
ATAACTCGTGAGACCTAAGTGAATCTAACACTCTGATACCAAGCTGTCATAACCCAAAATCTACTATAGGTCGTGATAGCACCTAATGCCACCGTCAGACAAGCCAACAGTGATTTACCAATTTGATTACTCATCTCAGTATTTTGAAATCATAACTTTACTTAATTGAACAGTATAAAATAGAATTTATAGAGTAAATGAAAATATTTATACAAACCACAATAATGAATAACCCTAAGAAATCCGCAAAATCCGTTGTCACAAGTGCATGAGCATCACTAGGAAATATAATAAAAATACAACATCTGTCTGGATTATAAATTAGATAGGAAAATATAAATATCTCTGATGGAAACTCTGCAGGCTGCGGATCATAACATGAGAATGCAGCTCACGGGCAAGTCCCCGAAATGGTCGCGCCTCTGCGTCCAAAGACCATCGGACATATGTATACTTGCACAAAAAGGGCAGCAAGTGTAGTATGAGTACATAAATCAACGCATACCTAGTAAGTATCTAGCCTAACCCCAGAGAAGTAGTGACGAGGGGTCGACATCAACAGTTATTAGTGGTCCAATAAGACAAATACAGTAGAAGTAAACATATGTGAATCATAGAAAAATAAATGAAGTAGCAAGTATAGTACGTGGTACGATCCTCCTCTCAGCAATAACTTAAACTCTGAGCTAGTAGCCACCTCCTCAATCGAAGTATGTATAATGGACCTTGCCAGATAGGTCGTCACAGTTCAATTTGGAAAACAACTCACAGATATGCTGGCTTCTTGCCAATTATTACGCACGATTCATAAGAGTATTTTATAGAAATGCCGAGGCGTACGACCCGATCCATCATGACATTGTCAAACTATAGATACATCTATTTTATTATCGAGGCGAACGACGCGCTGATAAGTAGAGATTTTGACTACTTATTTGCTCTCTTTTGCTTTAGTTTTTGCTCAAAGATACTTAAAGGTATTTCCAAAAACTGATAAAATGTGCTTACTTGCAGGAGCATTGGAAAAAGAGCCAAAACGATGAAATTCAACTCAATAAGGAGTATTTTTGGACAAGGACTAAAACCAAGCAAAAAGAGCAAAGTGCGGACCGCACAATATTGAGTGCGGCCGCAGACTACGAAGGACCTCTGACAGAATGCCTTTGCAAAGTGCGGACCGCACAATTATTGCGCGGCCGCAGAAGAGAGGTTCAGAGAGATAGAATTCTTAGCCCATGAAGAAGTGCAGACCGCACTATTATTGTGCGGCCGCAGAATTCAAGAGTGCGGACTGCACAATTATTGTGCGATCGCAGAATATGAGGTTCAGAGAGATGGAGTTCTGAGTCCATGAAGAAGTGCGGACCGCACTATTATTGTGCGACCGCAAAAGTCAAGAGAGCGGCTGCACTCAGAAATGTGCGGTCCGCAGAAGTCTCTCCTGTCAAGCTCAAATTCAAGAGTGCGACCACACTCAAAAATGTGCGGTCCACAGAATCTGAAGACGTGTGGCCGCAACCCAGAATTGTGCGGCCGCAGAAGTCCATCCTGTCAAGCCCAACTTCAAAGTGCGGACCGCATACAAAATTGTGCGGCCGCAGAACCTTCGCAGGGGAAATTTTGTCTGATAATTCCAGTTGTGTATAAATAGTTCTTTTTATCAAATTTAGGTCAAGTTTGAACTCTAGAAAGTAAATAGCCATTTTTCCTTTACTTCTTTGGGAAACGTTGTATTAGTTTATCATTTTAACATTAGATTTTCATCCCTTTATCATCTATTATGAGTTTAATCTTATTTTCTTCTCTAGTTTCTTCATTTTTGCTTATGAGTAGCTAAATATCTAACTAGGGTTGTGACCCAACCCTAGTGTGGGTACCTAATGAGTGTTTGATTTAGGACTTGTTTAAGGTTGGGTGTATGATATTTAACCTAGTTCTTGCTTGAATTTAGGAATTAATGGTTGCAAACATTGATTCATGCCTAATTGACTTAGTCTCTACTTGAGAAAGAGAGACTAAGTCTAGGAAAACTTGGCTAACAAGAAATTGGGGTGAACTCAAGAAATTTATAGCCCCAATTAAAGGGTTGAAACTAGAGCTAGTAAAACCCAACTTGAGCATATATCAACGTTTTGTGAAATACCCAGTTGGACTTGAGAAAGCGAAATTGGGCAAAACCGCTCAACTGCCGAGAGGTATTGAGTGGGTAATCGCGTGTTGATTGCTATATTACACCCCCGACCAACGGCACATGCCCTAAAGCCCACAACCCGTTAGGTAACCAACTAGATGGAAGTCAGAGCCCTAGATCTTTTATAAACTTGAAAAACAACAACACCAAAAATATCATTCTATAGCTTTACATTTACAAACAATAGCATGAATTTTAGAAGTAGAAAGAAACAACCAAGTATGTGGAAGTGCATTTTACGCACGACATACACATAGTCTAAGTATATACCTAATCCAATATAAGTTCTCTGAGGAATTGACCCCGACTCAAAGTTGGGTAATTATAATTGCATCGATCGCTTCACAATCCCAATCAGTGGTGTGAATTTGGGCGACATAAATTTTTGGCGCCGTTGCTGGGGAGCTAAAAACGGATTTAGTTATATATTTGGTTTTGTGTGTGGCTGGTCTTCTTTTCCTTCTAAGTTACTAACCTTTTTCTAAATCTATTGTAGGTACAAAAATGGCTCTCAACAATGGTCCTCTCGGAAACTTTCCTTTGGGGGAGGAAGTGGACGATGACCAAGGTGATGAGGTTGCTATTGAACCTCAAGCAAATAGGCGAGGCCGACCACCTCAGAAACATATTCTTGTCCCACCCCCACCTCCACCAAGAGAGGCTCCACATCGGGTGTTGCCAAATGAAGGATACGCAAGTGCCATAGTCCCGCCCCGTATTAGGGCGGGCAACTTCCAAATCACCAATGTTATGCTCACATTGCTAGAGCAACGAGGATTCTTCATCGGGGTTCCGAGTCAAAATGCATACAAATACTTGAAGGGGTTTGTGGAAACTTGCTGGGGGAGTAAACAGACCAACGTCTCCGAGGATGCTCTAAGGTTGAGGCTATTTCCCTTCTCTCTATGGGGGAAAGCCTTGGATTGGTTAGAAAGATTGCCAAACCATTCTATCCATACATGGAATGAATTGACGGAAAAATTCATTGCCAAGTTCTTTTCTCCCGGACATATGGTTACTCTTCGAGACGAGATTCTAGCATTCAAGCAAAAACCCAATGAGCCTTTGCACGAGATTTGGGAGAGGTACCATACTATGGTGAAAAAGTGCCTGAATAATGACATGACTGAGGCTATGATTCAACAAACCTTATATAGGGGGATCAATACTACCAATCAATGTGTGGTCAACCAACTTGCCGGTGGGAATTTCATGACAACACCATATGACGAAGCTTGCGAGATTTTAGATAAAATGGCGGATACTTCATCGGCATGGCAAAGTAGAGCTAATGTTTCTCAAGGTGATCTAAATGTGATTCACCTACACAAAGAATTGCATGATCATGGGCAAGCAATTGCCGAGTTGACCACAACAATGAATCAATTAGCCAAAGCTCAACTTCAACAAGTTTAAGGTCCTAAGCAAGTAAATTCAATGGAAGGTATCAACATGATGGTAAACAAGCGAAGGCAAAGGGGTCAACAAGTACAAAACCGTGCGGAACAATTTGTGCAAGATGATAGTAGGTTTGACCAAGACGAATCATACAATGAGCAAGAGGAAGAAATGCAATATGTGAACAACTACCAAGGGAAAGGAAACAACTCTCAGGCCCGAATCAACAACAATGGCGATCTCAAGGAAATTGGAACAATCAAAACCACCAAGGCAATTGGAGTGGTGGTAACAATAATCAAGGTAATTGGAACAATAACAATAATCAAAGCAATTAGAATAATCAAGGCAACCAAGGCAATTGGGGTGGCAACAATCAAGGATATTTGGGAGGCAACAACCAAGGGGGTTGGAATAATAACCAAGGGAATCGGGGATCGGGCTTTCAAAGGACCCCGATGTATCAACAACCAAGCAACCTGCCTCCTTATCCGTCTCATGGTTCTAGCTCTTCCAATAATGAGATGGTATGGATTGAAAATATGTTCAAACAAATGATGGAGAAAAATGCTAACTCTGATACTCAACTAGCCTATCACAACACTTCAATCTGCAATTTGGAGGTTCAATTAGGGAAAATCTCACAAGCTTTTAACACTCGTCCTAAGGGTGCACTACCTAGTGACACGGTGGTGAACCCGAAGGGTGGGAACAACACGGGAAATGCCATGGACGTAAACACAAGGAGTGAAAAAGGTGGGGAGGCAACAACATCAAACCTAAGAAGAATTGTGGATAATGATTTAATTTGTGCAAGATGTAATTTCTTTCTCCCATTCCTTGATCAAATGCTTGATAGGTTGGCCGGTCGAGATTTCTATTGTTTCCTTGATGGATATTCCGACTACAATAAAATTCTTATTGCTCCGGAGGACCAAGAGAAGACTACTTTCACATGTCCCTATGGTACTTTCACATTCTCGCGAATGCCATTTGGGTTATGCAATGCACCGGCGACTTTTCAACGGTGTATGATGGCTATCTTCACCGACATGGTGGAGGATTTTCTTGAGGTCTTCATGGATAACTTTTCTGTGGTCAGAAATTCTTTTGATGATTGCTTGAACAACTTGGATAAAGTCTTGGCAAGATGTGAGGAGACAAACTTGGTTTTGTATTGGGAGAAATGTCACTTCATGGTCGAGGAAGGCATTGTCCTCGGCCACAAAATTTCAAAGTATGGTATTGAGGTCGACAAGGCCAAAATAGAGGTGATCTCTAAACTCCCACCACCTACATCCATGAAGGGAGTGAGGAGCTTCTTGGGTCATGCAGGGTTCTATCTGCGATTCATCAAGGATTTTTCCAAAGTGGTGAACCTTTGTGTAAACTGTTGGAGAAGGATGCTAAGTTCCATTTCAACGAGGACTGTATGAAGGCATTCGAATTGCTCAAGTTCAAATTGACTACTACTCCTATTATCACCGCACCGGATTGGAGATTGCCTTTCGAGCTCATGTGTGATGCAAGTGATGTGGCGGTTGGAGCAGTTTTGGGGCAACATATCAACAAAATCTTCCATTCGATCTACTATGCTAGGAAGACCATGAATGATGCCCAAGTCAACTACACAGTGACTGAAAAAGAGCTACTTTCTATTGTCTTTGCTATGGAGAAGTTCTGCTCGTACTTGATGGGTACAAAGGTAATTGTCCACACCGATCATGCGACGCTTCGGTACTTAATGAGAAAGAAGGATTCAAAGGCAAGGTTAATGCAGTGGGTGCTTCTATTGCAAGAGTTTGATCTAGAGATTCAAGACCGCAAGGGTAGTGAAAACCAAATGGCAGACCACTTGTCTCGTTTGGAGGAGGAGGAGGGGAGGCTATATGACGGCCTTGAGATAAATGATTCCTTCCCCAACGATCAACTTCTATCCATTTCAATGATCGGGATGCCATGGTTCGCCAACTTAGCAAATTATCTTGTGAGTGGTATTGTACCGAATGAGTTCTCTTCAAACCAAAGGAAGAAGCTCAAACGGGATTGCCTTGACTATTATTGGGATGAGTTGTATCTCTTCCGGATTTGTACCGATGGTGTGATTCGATGATGTGTACCGGAGGAGGAACAAGTGGAAATTCTTAAGGCTTGTCACTCTTCACCATATGGTGGTCACCATGGTAGAGCTAGAACGGCAACAAAAGTGTTGAGTTGTGGATTTTATTGGACTACTCTTTACAAGGACGCTAGCGATCTCGTCAAGCGTTGTGATGAATGTCAAAGGGCCGGTGGGATTTCTAAGAAAAATGAGATGCCTCTCACCAACATCTTGGAGATTGATATTTTTTATGCGTGGGGCATTGATTTCATGGGTCCGTTCGTGAGCTGTTGTGGGAACACTTATATTTTGGTAGCTGTGGATTATGTGTCAAAGTGGGTTGAAACCGTGGCTTTACCCAACAATAAAATTCGAAGTGTGGTGGTATTTTTGAAAAAAGAACATCTTCACAAGATTCGGTACTCCAAGGGCCATTATTAGTGATGGGGGATCGCACTTTTACAACAAAGCTTTTGATACCTTACTCACCAAGTATGGTTTCACTCACAAAGTCTCAACCCCCTATCATCCTCAAGCAAACGGGCAAGTGGAAGTCTCCAACCGGGAGATCAAGAGTATTTTGTCAAAGACAGTGAATGCCAACCAGACGGATTGGTCAAAGAAACTGGATGATGCTCTTTGGGCTTATAGGACGGCTTACAAAACACCGATTGGTATATCTCCATACCAATTAGTGTTCGGGAAAGCTTGTCACCTTCCGGTGAAACTTGAGCACAAGGCTGTGTGGACATTGAAGAAGCTTAATCTTGAACTTCTGAGACCCAAGCAAGCACAGTGCACACAAAGTACCTCATAATCCACATTCATTTCATCAGTGTAGATTCTTACCTGCATACTTCATCACTGGTGTGTTCAATTCATGTTTAGATTTTTCAATTTTTTTTAGTTTTTTGTTCTTAATTAGTATAGTTATTTTTAGGCCTAAAATGTCAAATGTTCTTCCTGTGTGCTTGAAATTGTGTGGGTAAATTCATGTGTGCTCATTGGGGACTGGGTAGATCATTCATCATGTTTAATTTGCAAATACCATGTTTAAATTGTGCAAAAACAAAATTGCAAAACCTAAGTCAGTTCCGTTTTATTTTTGATTGTGCGGTCCGTAGATCTTGAGTTAGGGCAAAATGTGATATATGAAACATGTGGACCGTACTCAAAATTATGCGGTCCGCAGAAAAATTGTGCGGTCCGCAAAAAAATGGGTGCGACCGCACTTTGGAACTTCAGAGAACCAGTAGTCTGAACCTGGTTTTGTGCGGCCGCACTCAAAATTGTGCGGTCGAAAGAAAAATTGTGTGGTCCGCGAAAAAATATGTGCGACCGCACTTTGCAACTTCAGAGAACCAGTAGTCTGAACCTGGTTTTGTGCGAGTGCACTCAAAATTGTGCGGTCCACACAAGGCAGTCTGCGGCCGCACTCAATATTGTGCGGTTCGCACTGTCTCTTTTGTACACTGATTTCCTGCAATTGTTAACATGCTTCTGAACTTTAACTAACTTATGTGCTTCGTATTGCAGACAATGATTCGATCACGAGGCAGAGGTGATACATCTAAAGAGAGGGGTGAACACTCCCGAGGATGAGGAAAGGGCACTCAACCTCTAGGAGTGCAATTAAAAGCAATAGCCAAAAAGCTGACCACTGGGAGAGGTAGGGCTACAGAGCCCTCAGAATCAAGCTCGTATGTCCCGTCTAGGGAAGCCTCCAAGGGTCACTTAGTGGAGGTACAGCTTGAGGCCCAGTCCCAACCACCACAATTCATTAGTAGATACCAACTGCGCAACAAACCCTCCACCACAGCAAGTTCTTCTGAGGGTTCCGATGCTGGTAACCATGGTTCAGAGCCCTCATCTACAGACACTCCCACTGCACCAGTTGCAGTAGATGATGATGATGTTCCTGATAATGGTAGGGGAGGTGACACGAGAGTGGGCGACCTAGAGAGGTCGAAAAAGAAGGAAGCATGGGAAGATAGGTTTGTGAGTTTGACTGCCTTCACAATGTTTAGAGAGTGGTGGCCTCAGAGATCGCTCACACTCGAGTGACAATTCTTGCTAAACGATTTGGATAAATACAACCCAAATGTCCTTAAGCAGTTCAGAGAGCGCAAGGGGTAGATGTGTTTCACCAAGAGTGTTATGGATGCCAAAGAGCACTTGGTACGGGAGTTTTATGCTAATGTGGCACACATCAAGAAGGGTACCAAAGTGACCAAAGTGAGAAATTTGAAAGTCAGATTCGACCCAAGCACTCGAAACACTTACCTGGGATTCGAGGAGGTAGAGGCAATCCAGTACTTGGAGAAGCTTGCTATGGGTGATGCAGCTCACCCTTGGTTAGCAGAGATTTTGGCTCCTCCAGGACCACCACCATCGTGGATCACAGCAGGGGTTCCCAATGCACGGGCCACTCTCAACTTTGAAGCAAAGGGGTGGCAACCTTTTGTGTGCAGCCGTATTGACCCAAGCCATAATGAGAACCAACTTCCGATTCCCCGAGCTATTTTGGTGGCATCTATCATGGCCGAGTACCCAATCAATGTGGGAGCCATCATGTAGGCCAACATGTCAGTGGTTATTTGGATAGGTGAAAGCTCCTACCCATATCCTAACATACTCACAGAATATCTCATGGATGCAAAGGTGGAGTCGAGGAGTTTTGATACAAAAGTGCGGGCCAAAAAGCCCTTTTCATGGTACTCCTTGCAAGGTCCGGGAAATCGAAAGTTCAAGGGTAAGGAAACTGCCACCGTTGGCCAGTCTGATGAGCCATCAGTGGTGGTTACAGATTCTGATGTTGAGCCATCTACAGCTCACATGCCTTCCACAGTGGCCGGTCCTTCCACCAAGACAGCTGACATGCCACCACCCTCATCTTCTAGACTATCTGCATCAGTACCAGTGCCTGCCTCATCCACATATCCACTCACTGCACTGCGAGTCTCAACAACTAGATGCAGACAGCTACTTCAAAGTTGTCTGACATATCCAGCATTATTGCAGCACAGTCTTCTACACCAGCAGCACCACAGGTTCCTCCGTTGGTGGAGGAAACATTAAAGAAAATCCTGGACAACCAGAAGACTATTATGGATACACTGGTGGAACATGGGGGAGCTATTGAGGAGTTGGGCAAACAGGTGAAGAAGATGAGAAAATCCCGGGCCTCGAAGAAATCAGTGAAGAGTTTGAGAAAGGAGGTGACAAAGATTGCAGCAGTTGATGATTTACCATTTGACCTACTGATGGAGACAGATCCATCAGTACCAGCAGGTCCAGCAGCACCATCAGCAGAGGCACCAGCTGGCCAATCTGACGAGCCAGACTTTGCTGCCCATACTGCCAAGGTGATGCTTCAGATGCTCACCAACCTCGTTGTTCACCGAGCAGAGGATAATGAGATACAGTTGGAGGAGCCCGAGGGTGGTGATGCTGCCATGCACCGTGAGACCACATAGGATGTTTTCTTTACTCTATACCCTCTCTTTTTTTGATTATGCTAAGCATTGAGGATAATGCTTATTTTTATTTGGGGGGTGGTCTATTTTGGTGGGTTTGATTGATCACAGTGGCCTGTAATAACTTAATACTTTTTTTTCTTTTATCTTTATTTTCTATTTCATTATGTATATATTCCTCCCTTTCTTTTGATGTATATATTCTATTCCCCTCGGTTTGTAAATTCATTTGTCTTACTTCAGTAGCTTATTTCATAGCTTCTTTATTTTGTTTGCTTAGTAGTCTAGGTTCTTATTTATGTTAATAGATTCTTTTTTATTCGGTAGCTTCTTTTTATGTTTAAGTGAGCAATAAGCCTTTGATTTTCTTAATGTCACGGTCATTTCCAAAGGTGGGTTTTGTGTGAACCGAGTGGCTCTTCCCAACGATGGATGGCGTGACATCCTTCTTAAGGGATTGAGTCCGTTTTTGATGTTTAGGTAGAAACAGTAGTGTTAATGAAAAAAAAATGAAAAACAAAGGGGGTCAAGCATGCTTCACTTGGTACTACCAACACACTAATCTACACGCGTATGGTTAAAAACAAGTTTTTGGAAAGAAATAGCTCTAGTTAGTGACCTTATGACTTTTGTGTTGACTTAGGCAATCATCGGGTGGTTTAGTTGAACCATAAGCGATCTTTAAACTTGAATACGGTTGTTATGGGCCCTCGAATCTATCCTCTGTAATAATCCAGTTGTGTGAGAGGTGAGATATTTTGTTACAAGTCCAAGTACCCGTGCGAATGGTCTAGAACTTGCCCCGAATGTGTTTCTAGGCAAAATTCTAAGTTTGCTTGGCTTGAGAAGTGATTGTAGGCTCTCCTTGGCCCGTTTTGAAACCTTCCATGGCCCACCAATGATGTTATCCTTAGTCAACTCTTTTGAGCCTAAAGCCTTTTTCATTCGATAACCATGTTACAAGCCTTTACCCGTTTTGCAGTGACCCTCTCTTGGCACCCAAGCTTTCCTTAGCACTCATGAGAAACAAATGGCAAAAACATAAGTTTGTGGGAGAGATGAGGAGTTTGAAAGTGGTATCAAGGCACAAGAAGAGAAAAGAAATGAATAAAAGGAAAGGTAAAGAAAAAGAAAGAAAGAACAAAAGAAAAACACAAAAAGAAAGTGAATAATTTGAAGGGTTGAAAGGATTCAAAAGAAAGAAAAAATGCAAATCATAGAGAAAACAAAGAAGGAGAATATGAATATCATTACCAAGAAAGAGTGATGTCAAGTCTCTCTAGTTCCCCTAAGGAAAAATAAATGACTCAAAGAGTCGACAAAGTATGAGCCGAAAAGAGAAAATGGAGTGCTAAAGGAAAGATGAACCCGTTCCATTCCAACATTTTCCTTCATAGTCCAAAAGCTTTCATTACATGCCGAAAAAGCCCTATGTGATTTCAAACCGAGTAAGCTTACATTAGTGGTGATCTACATGAGGGGCAAGCATATGATACTTAGAGACGTACTTGTGACATTCTTTTGAGAGTGATGAGCGAACCTTTCACGAATCATTGAATTGAGTGTTACATTCTTGAGTGAGATGAGCTTACGGAGAGTATAGGAGGAGGAGTTTGGGATCCATAGTGACCTACATGAAAGTGCGAACTTTCTTGATAAGTAAAGTCAACTCTTGATGCTCAAGTGTCATATTAGAGCTACTTGTGCTATAACATTCAAAACATGGCCTTGTTGATAATTCATGAGTGTGTGGGTAATTGTTGGTCCCAATTGATGTGTGTTTGATGCAACTTAGGCCAGCTGAAATAGCTCTTTTCTTGTGGAGGTGGGAATTACCTTATTTGCTTGAGGACAATCAAAAGCTTAAGTTTGGGGGAGTTGATAAGTAGGGATTTTGACTACTTATTTGCTCTCTTTTGCTTTAGCTTTAGCTCAAAAATACTTAAAGGTATTCCCGAAAACTAATAAAATGTGCTTACTTGCAAGAGCATTGGAAAAAGAGCCAAAACAACGAAATTCAACTCAAGAAGGAGTATTTTTGGACAAGGACTAAAACCAAGCAAAAAGAGCAAAGTGCAGATCACACAATACTGAGTGCAGCCCCAGACTATGAAGGACCTCTGACAGAATGCCTTTGCAAAGTGCGGGCCGCACAACTATTGTGCGGCCGCAGAAGAGAGGTTCAGAGAGATAGAATTCTGAGTCCATGAAGAAGTGCGGACCGCACTATTATTGTGCGGCAGCAGAAATTCAAGAGTGCGGACCGCGCAATTATTGTGCGGCCGCAGAAGATGAGGTTCAGAGAGATGGAGTTCTGAGTCCATGAAGAAGTGCGGACTGCACTATTATTGTGCGGTCGCAGAAGTCAAGAGCGCGGCTGCACTTATAAATCTGCAGTCCATAGAAGTCTCCTATCAAGCTCAAATTCAAGAGTGCGACCGCACTCAAAAATGTGCGGTCCGCAGAATCTGAAGACGTACGGCCGCAACCCAGAATTGTGCGGCCACAGAAGTCCATCCTGTCAAGCCCAGCTTTAAAGTGTGGACCGCACACAGAATTGTGTAGCCGCAGAACCTCCGTATGGGCAATTTTGTCCGATAATTTTAGCTGTATATAAATAGTTCTTTTTGTGCCAAGTCTGAACTCCATAAAGTAAATAACAGTTTTTCCTTTACTGCTTTGGGAAACTTTGTATTAGTTTATCATTTTAACATTAAATTTTCATCACTTTATCAAAATTGAATATAATGCGGAAGAAAAAGAAAGAAAATAAAAATAAAAAATAAAAAAAAAAAAAAGAGGAGACAAAGGGGGCACACCCTTTGGTGTTTGTTCCCCTGGAAGAGAAAAAGGGATAAGAGTTACAATTCAAAACAAAAATTGAAAGAGCAACGTCAAAGGCTACTGGATTCAGCCCCAGGGCTACCATGCTACCATGGGCGCTGGGTGACGGAAAGTCTCCTATTTCATATGGGACAAGGTTATTTCGGCCCTACATGGTCCCAACTCATATAAAAGGGGTCCTAAATCTATTTTGGAGAAAGGGATGACGTTTTTTAGAGTAACTTTTAACCAAGAAAGAGCATAGAGCTACCGTGGAGGCCGGAATTCATCATTATTCCGCCAAACCTTAGTATTTTTATGTTTTTTTGTATGATTTGTTGTTTGGCTACCATGTCGATGTGGAGCTAAACTTCACGTTCTAGGGTTGTAGTTTTTTCATGACTATTGTTATTCAAATATTGATTTTGATTTCTTAATTTGTCGTATTGGTTTATTTATTCAATATTGCGCTTAATTATTTGATTGCTTTATCACCAATTAAATACTATCTACGAATCTAGAGTTGAACTCAAAAGTGGGAATTCTAGATTGCACATAGGATTGAGTAGAGCATGTTCTTGAATTCGGGCATCGGAGAATGGTTTTGTAGTTAGGATAGACAAATACCTAATTGCCTTGCTTGGTTGATTTACAGGAATTATAAATGCATTTTTGTTAGTTGTAATTCCATAGATATATAAGCGTTAGGTTAGCTTGAATAAGTGAGTAAGAACTCAACAGATTCTTATGAGCAATATTAACCTACCCTATTAACCAATAAGCTAGATAAATTAGTTAGTCAATTCAATTGAAGAATATAATAGGAATGTTAGATAGCCCATAACCCTAGATTATTTTTATTACATTGAAAACATAAAAATCTACTCTTCCTTTGTTCAGAGTTCATTATTTATTTCCTTTATTTTAATTAGCTTAGAATCAAATACTTTTAGGTTTAATTATTATTTAAATAATTAAGATAGTCTAATTTAGTTAATAGTTAATCACAAGTCCTCGTAAGTTCGACATCCGATTTTTAGTCACTTTATTACTTGACGACCACATATACTTACGCGCGTTTGGCCGCAACATATTATTTTAGTGGAGATCTATCTTTGTGTTCTTTGTTGATTTTGAAAAGAACATGTTGTTTTAACTTCTATAGATCAAAATCTATTTTTCAAACAAATTGAATGATTTTTAGAATAGTTCCGGAACCATTCCTTTTTACTTCAAATAAATGGGCATAGACAATGTCAAAAAAGGTGGCAAAATGAAACGCATACGCAGAGGATAACCCTAACTCTTCCTTAACGTAACGCTAGCTTTTGATGATCATTATATTGTCGTGATTCAACACCGTAACAGGTTGACCCTTTCTTCTTCTTTCTCAAACTTAAGTTACTACCCCTAAGACATGTACAATAATTACAAAATCTCTTCCCCTGTTTAAAAGGAAAGTGCATTAACTAAGAAAACGGAAAGAATCTCAAGTACCATACTACCGTTAATTAAGGAACCTTTGATCTACTCCCCTCCCCCCCAAAAAACACACACACACACACACACACACACCTTTGATCTACTCCCCTCCATTGGTCTATTTTTTTTTTCGTTTATATTCCTTAATCTCCTCTTCGATTCTCCATTCCCTAAAAAAGATGCTATTCTCCTTTACACCTTTCACATAATTAGTGCTTCGAATAAAACTTATCCAACTAAACACTTCAAGCTCATGCAATTGTGTCTTAAGAACACTTCCAAGAGAAGTGTCATAACAAGAAATTTTCCACCGAGGGGATTGTGATGGCGCCTAACATTTCACTTGTTAGGCAAGTCAACATTAGAGAATCATTAAACTAATTCCTTATTTTCATTCAGTAAATAACAATAATTAATTAAGATAAAATATAATAAGTGCGGAATATTATAAAACTGTATTAATTACTACCACCCGGATCTGGAATCACAATTCACAAATATTCTAAAATTTACTACAAGTAATAGTCTGAAAGAAATACAACTGTCTGAATGAAAAAAAATAGTAGGACATAAAAGATAGACGAGGACTTCAAGGTCTGTGAACGCCGACAGATCTACCTTGAGTCTCCGGACAGCGGACTAATAGCAAAATCTCGATCAACCTGAGCCGGTACTAAAATCTGGACAGAAAGTACAGAGTACAGCATCAGTACAACCGACCCCATAACCTGACTTTTATAATGTGACTGTTATATAGAGATATTGTTATAGAGATCTGACTATATATATATATATATATATATATATATATATATATATATATATATATATATAATATAATACAATATAAAGATGGGCATAGTAAATCTGATGTGGCATCTTCCAGAAATGAGGATTGCTATTTATCTTTTTTTCTTTTTTTTCGCTTTTATCCCTAATTATTTTTATTTATTTATGTTCAGTGATAAGGTAAATAAAACTTAATGTTCTTCCAAAAAGATTGAAACGGTTAATAAAAAGTGAAACGGTTGCAAAAAGTTAATAATAATAACTGTAGCAATTTGAACGGATGCCTGCCTAGATAACGAAAGGTTTACAACAGTGAATATAATGGTGCCAATTAGTATGCCTCTCTTCCTCCTCAAAACTAATCTTTCACCCATTTTCATCTAATGAATAATTACCTGAAACTTGAGGGAAGCTTGGGTTCTCTGTAGCTTTTCCAAATGGAGAAGCTATATACAGAGTTTCTCTTTCAATCTTCTACCAAGTTGAATATCTCGCATGTGGTGCATCTGTATCTTTTTTATCCCTGTAAGAAAACATATACTGGTTGTTATATATTTTGATTCTCGGAGATGGGATCCCCTTTTGTACTTTCTGTATATCAGTCCAAGAGAGTTGTATGGACGCCTTTAATTATTTATTTAATTTGCTGATATTTATTTCTGTTCTTGTATATGAGATTGCTTGTCTGAGTGATCATAATCTATGGGTTGTACTGCCAAAGGACAGCTGGAGGTCCCTGTTTCTACAGATAATAATAAGTGTCAATATGGTATAGCAAGACCATTGTTCTACTGAAAAGTCGAATTCAAAATTTAAAATTTATGGGTTCATATTGTAATTTAAAATTAATATACAATAATAATTGAGTTCGCTGTTATATATCTATAGATATTTAATGAATTTTTTAATATAAATATAGGGTCTTCGCAAATGTTATTGGGTTCCCGAAAACCCAGTAACTATACTCTACATCCGTCACTGCTACTTACAGTTAGAAGATGTGTTACCTATATATGTAAACAGATGCTTCTCCCTAATGCATATGTAGTTCTTGGCGACTTGGCAAGTATTTATTTTCATGTTTTTGAGTCTTTTACTTCTTGGTTTTATTGTTCTACTGGGTTGATTAAAAAACAGGCTTAATTCCACAAATAACAGTGTTGCAGGAAGAAGCTTAACAATAAAGGCATTTACATGCTGAGATCCATTGTTTCAGAGATTATTAAGGTAAAAAATTACTTACAGAAAATTTATCATTATTTTCGATTATGATTTTAATATATTTTAGTATTTTCACAGTATTTTTATTGGCCTTCAAGAATATTACTTTTAGTTTACTTTTCTGTAATAGAGAAAATATATATGAAGATAATTTGGAGATATGGTCCTACAAATCCGGTGGCACTCAGATATGGTCAATCGTTTTTTTTTTCTTTAACTTCTTGTGATGACCCAAAAGGTCATTTTATGTTTTAGAACTTGAATCTGCGCTCTTAAGCCATAAAAATCTCATTTTTACCCTTATCGATTTGCGTGCGCGATCCGGGCATGTTTCCGGAAAGCTTTTATGTTAAAAATTGATGAAAATAAGAATTTATGCCTTAAAAGATAATTTTAGTTATTTCGGTCAATATTTTTGGTAAATGGGCCCGGATCCGTATTTTGACGGTCCCGGTGGGTCCGTATTGAATTATGGGACCTAGGCATATGCCCGAAATCGAATTCACAGGTCCCTAGCTCAAGTTATGAAGTTTTGATGAAAATTAAAACTCTAAAAATTAATTGTTTTTAACAATTGATTGATATTTGGCATTGTTAGTGTCGGCTCCGTATTCTGGTTTCGGAGCCCGATACAGGTTCATTATGATATTTAAGACTTGTCTGTGAAATTTGATAAAAAACGGAGTTGATTTGACGTGATTCGGACATCCAGTTGAGAAGATATAAATTTTAAAATGTTCTTGAGAATTTCATTTGATTTGGTGCTAAATTCGTAGTTCTAGGTGTTATTTTGGCTATTTGATCATGCAAGCAAGTTCGTATGATATTTTTAGACTTGTGTGCATATTTGGTTGGGAGCCCCGAGGGTTCGGGTGAGTTTCGAGTAGGCGACGGGATGTTTTGAACTTGGGAAAAATCTGATTTTCTACTGATTCTGGTGTCTGGCATATCCTTCTTCGCGTTCGCGAAGGTCCTCTCGCGAACGCGAAGAGTAAACTGGTGAGGCTGAGATTTCTTATTCGCGAACGCGAAGGCCTGGTCGCGAACGCGAAGTGATGGGGGATTTACCCTTCGCGAACACGACCGGCTCATCGCGAACGCGAAGCACTTGGGGACCTGGGGGAGGGTTGGTCGTTCCTTCATCGCGAACGCGAGCAGGGTCTCGCGAACGCGAAGGCCAAGGGGAGTAACCATCGCGAACGTGAGCAAGGTCTCGCGAATGCGAAGGCTTGGCATCCAGTACCCTTCGCGAACGCGATAGTGGCCTCGCGAACGCGATGCACACTGTCGCCCAGTGCATAAAACAGAATCAAACACGGGTTTAAACCATTTCTTCAATATTTTTCAAGAACCAAACGGGTTGAGGCGATTTTCAAGAGTCATTTTCTTCCCCAAAGTGTTGGTAAGTGATTCTAAACCATTTTCTTTCAATTACCCATTACATTTCTTGAATTATCAACCTAAAATCTAGAGTTTTCATGGTAGAATTAGGGGTTAGGGTAGAAACTAGGAATTTCGGAAATTTGGGGATTTAGACCTCAATTTGAGGTCGGATTCCAAAACCAATTATATATTCGGGCTCGGGGGTGAATGGGTAAATGGATTTTGGTCTGAACCTCGGGTTTTGACCAAGCGGGTCCGGGGTTGATTTTTCGACTTTTTGGAGGAAAATTTAGGAAATTTAATTTATGCAATATAATTAATTTCTTTAGCAATATTTGATATCATTGAGTCATTTTTGAATAGATACGAGTGGTTTGGAGGTGAATTCCAAAGGAAAAGCTGTGATTGAGAATTAAGTGGTCTTCGGAGCAAGGTAAGTATCGTGTCTAACTTTGGCTTGAGGGAATAGGTATTATGTATTTATTTGCTACGTGTTTGATTGTTAAATACGATATATAGGTGAAGTGACGAGCATCTATGCGTCGTTGTCGAGTCATAGCATACGAGTGAAATTCTATTCATGTTTATTTTGTAGCTTTAAATTCTACTATCCATGCTTAGCGGGTTATTTGAAATGTTGGGTGACTTATATCTGGTTTCACTGAGATTCGGTAACTTTCAAATACTGATTCAACGTTGAGGTTACATTATGCTATTTATTATGGGTAAAATACTGGTTTCTTTATGATACTCCTATCTATCTGTTGTTATTGATTATGTGATTTGTGAGGAGGAGTGTAAAGCACGAAGGGTGATGCCGTGCATGCATTATTTATATTGTGAGGAAGAGTGTAAAGCACGAAGGGTGATTTCGTACCGTGATTGGTGAGTGATAAAGCAAGAAGGGTAATGTCGTGTATATTATGAGAGGTTTAATGTACGAAGGGTGATGTCGTGCCGTTCTATTTATTTATTTGGTGAGGTTGAGAGTAAAAGCACGAAGGGTGATGCCGTGCAGTTTTCCTTTATTGTTTTATTTGCTCAATTCGTTTAAGGATTTTCGGTTTAATTTTGTCTTTTCATTATTCTCACTCTTTATATTGTATTTTTTCCCACTGTATGTCCCTTTCTCATTATTTCTGCATTATTTTTTTATTTACTGTTGTTGCTACTAGCATGATTATACTGTTCAGGTTATATGTGGGTGTCTTGTCCTAGCCTCGTCACTACTTCGTCGAGGTTAGGCTCGACACTTACCAGTACATGGGGTCAGTTGTACTGATACTGCATTCTGCACTTTCTGTGCAGATTTTGGTACCGGCTTAGGTTGATCGAGATTTTGCTATTGGTCCGTTGTCCGGAGACTCAAGGTAGATCTGTCGGCGTTCAGAGACCTTGAAGTCCTCGTTTATCTTTTATGTCCTACTGTTTTCTTTCATTCAGACAGTTGTATTTCTTTTAGACTATTACTTGTAGTAAATTCTAGAATGCTCGTGAATTGTGACTCTATATCCGGGTGGTAGTAATTAATATAATTTTATAATATTCCGCACTTATTATATTTTATCTTAGTTAATTATTGTTATTTACTGAATGGAAATAAGGAATTGGTTTAATGATTCTCTAAAGTGAAATGTTAGGCTCCATCATAGTCCCGTCGGTGGGAAATTTTGGGTTGTGATAGTTGGTATTACAGCACTAGGTTGCCTAGGTCTCACGATTCACGAGCAAGCTTAGTAGATTCTAGAGGATCGGTACAGAGACGTCTGTGCTTATCTTCTAGAGGCTATGAAGTTTAGGAACAAGTTTCACTTATATTCTTCTCTGTCGTGCGATTTTGCTTTCTCAATACTGATTGAACTCTTCTGCTCTTATTCTCTCGCAGATGGCGAGAACACGTACCGCTTCCTCAGCTAAACAGCAGCCAGAGCCTCTAGTGGCAGCTCCTACATGGGGCAGAGGTCGAGGTCGTGCCAGAGGCCGAGGCAGGGGCAGGGCTCAGCCTAGAACCCGAGCAGCAGCCCCAGCAGTGGAGCCTCAGATAGAGCTTGACGAGGAGGTTCCAGCCCAGACTGTTCCTGCCAGACTAGCTCAGGTTCCGGAGGGGTTCATTGCCACCCTAGTACTTCAGGACGCTTTGGTCCGTTTGGTGGGCCTTATGGAGAGTGTGGCCCAGACTGGCGTATTTCCCATGGCACCAGCAGTCTCTCAGGATGGAGGAGGAGCCCAAACTCCCACCACTCCCACCACTCCCACTCCGGAGCAGATAGCTCCTTAGTATCATGCTCCAGTAGATCAGCCAGTAGGATTAGTTCAGCCGGTTATTACGGCACAGGTCGGAGATGGGCCAGGTATGTCTTCTGAGGCTTTTTGGAGATTGGACAGGTTTATCAAGCTCTTTCCTGTTCACTTCAGTGGTGCTCCTTCAGAGGATCCCCAGGAGTATCTTGACAGCTGTCACGAGGTTCTACGGAACATGGGTATAGTAGAGACCAATGGGGTCGATTTTGCTGCATTTCAGATGACTAGTTCCGCCAAGAAATAGTGGAGAGATTACTTGTTGACCAGACCAGCTGGGTCGCCTGCTCTTAGTTGGGACCAGTTCTCTCAGCTCTTCATAGAGAAGTTTCTGCCTATCACATTGAGAGAGGAGCGTCGCCGTCAGTTTGAGCATCTCTAATAGGGCAGTATGACTGTTACTCAGTATGAGACCCGTTTTGTAGATTTGGCCCGTCATTTTATTCTTCTGCTTCCCACCGAGAGATAGAGGAGGAGGTTTATTGATGGACTTGTTCAGCCTATCAGATTGCAGATGGCTAAGGAGACTGGGAGTGAGATTTCTTTTCAGGCAGCTGCTAATATCGCCAGACGGGTCGAAATGGTTCTTACTCAGGGAGGTCAGGGGTCTGACAAGAGACCTCGTCATTCTAATGAGTTCAGCGATGCCTCATCTAGATGCAGGAGTACTTTTGGTAGAGGCCATCCTCCCAGGCCATTTCATTCAGCGCTCCAGGCATCCCATGGTGCCTCAGGTGGTCGTGGCCCTCAGATGCATTATTCCGACCAGCTAGCCTACATTGCACCACCAGCTTCTATTAGTGCACCTCCACTCCAGAGTTATTAGGGTGGTTATTCAGGTTGACAGGGTCAGTTTCAAGGTCAGCAGTCACAGCAGCCGAGGTTATGTTATACTTGTGGTGATCTGAGGCACATCGCTAGATTTTGCCCTCGGGCAACGGGCAGCTCACAGCATCAGAGTTCTTGTACCATGGTTCTGGCACCAGAGGTAGAGGCTAGACTGTTAGAGGTGGAGGTCAGGCCGTTAGAGATGGAGACCAGCCAGTTAGAGGCCGTTAGTGGTGGGGCCCAGCCCCGCTGTTATGCTTTCCCAGCCAGGCCTGAGGCAGAGTCATCTAACGTTTATCACGGTACTGTTTCAATTTGTAGTAGAGATGCTTCAGTTCTATTTGATCTGGGATCTACTTACTCCTATGTGTCATCCTATTTGGTTGTGCACTGTGATTCTTTGAGTGCTCTTGTGTATGTGTCCACACCAGTGGGAGATGCTATTGATGTAGATCGTATTTATCGTTCGTGTGTGGTCACCATTGGGAGTCTTGAGACTCGTGTAGATCTTCTACTTCTCGACATGATTGATTTTGATGTCATACTGGGTATGGATTAGTTATCACCTTATCATGCTATATTAGATTGTCATGCCAGACGGTGACCTTAGTGCAGGGGTTGCCTCGATTAGAGTAGAGAGGTAATCTTGGCCATTCTTCCAGCAGGGTTATCTTTTATGTGAAGGCTCGGCATATGGTCGAGAAGGGGTGTCTAGCTTATTTGGCTTATGTCCGCGATTCTAGTACGGAGGTTCCTTCCATGGATTCAGTGCCAGTTGTTCGTGAGTTTCCAGAGGTGTTTCATGCAGACCTGCCGGGGATGCCACTCGACAGGGATATTGATTTCTGCATTGATTTGGCTCCAAGCACTCAGCCTATTTCCATTCTGCCATACCGCATGGCCCCGCCAGAGTTGAAAGAATTGAAGGACAAGTTGCAAGATTTGCTTGATAGGGGTGATAGCATCCTAGGAAGCTCAACTCTATTCAAGGATAAGGATGAAGCTTTGGAATCTCAAAGATGGCCTTTAATAATATGTCAAGCTAAAGAGTTGCAAAATAAGGCCATTAGACTTCAAGTGCAAATAAAGAAGCTTTTAATTGTGGAGGACGAGCTCAAGACCAAAGGAGATAAATTATACAAGTTTTACAATTATTTGGTGGCCCAAATTGAAGTCCAAGAGGAGGAAGATTGAGTCCCAAACTCGGCCCTTGAAATCTAGCAAAAGGGCACCCAGAAGAGCCCAAAATGAGCTTAAAAGAGGTCTAAATGGGGGTGTTTGAAATGGAGCCCAATTGGAGTCCAAACCAATGACCCAAACTAGTAGTTGTAAGGCCCAAATCTACCCCAAAGGGATTTGGCCGCCCCCTACCTAATTTTTTGACTTTTCTTATTTCTTAGTAACCACCCTACCTAATTTTGATGACTTTGTTACCCCTTAGCAGCCCCCTACCTAATTGTAATGACTTTTTATGCCTTAGTACTCCTATAAATAAGGAGTTCTTCTCATTCATTGAGACACTTCATTATTGATTAAGTATATCATACTTTGAGAGTTCTTTTGAACCTTTGTTACTTGTGCTTTGAGATTTATCTTTCAACCTTTACTAGTTCATAGTTCAAGGTAGTAAGATTACTTCTCTATTGTGATATCTTTGATTTCTTTGTGGTATTCTTAGAAGGCGATTAATACTAGTTATTAATTGTTGTCTCAAGTTACTCGTAAAGCGGTCAAGATCCAAATCTATTATTTTGATTTGCTTTTAAGTAAAGGCGTTTGATTTCTTCAATAAATTAAGACGTTGTTGCTTTGATCTTGTCAAGGCTATAGAACTTGCGTTCTTGGAAGTTCTTGGAATTCTTTCCTTGAATTTTCCCATATCCTTTATTTTCTGCCCTTTAGTTCTAGTTGTTAAATTCCTTATTGTTATTGCTTCCGCATTTACTTTTCAAATTCTTACTCTAGTTTGGATTCCCGACCTTGTCGTTATCAAAGGGCTTCATTAGACCTAGTGTCTCGCCCTGGGGTGCACCTGTATTATTTGTGAAAAAGAAAGATGGATCGATGAGGATGTGTATAGATTATCGACAGTTGAACAAAGTCACTATCAAGAACAAGTATCCATTGCCGAGGATTGATGATTTTTTTGATCAGCTTCAGGGTGCCAAGGTATTTTCAAAGATTGATTTGAGATCTGGCTACCATCAGTTGAGGATTAGGGCATCCGATGTTCCTAAGATAGCTTTTCGGACTCGGTATGGGCATTATGAGTTTCTAGTGATGTCATTTGGGCTGACAAATGCCCCAGCAGCATTCATGGATTTGATGAACCGGGTGTTCAAACCCTACTTGAATTCTTTTGTAGTTGTGTTTATTGATGATATCTTGATCTACTCCCACAGTCGAGAGGAGCATGAGCAGCACCTTCGGATCGTTCTTTAGACTCTGAAAGACAGCCAGTTATATGCTAAGTTCTCAAAATGCGAGTTTTGATTGAGTGCAGTTGCTTTCTTGGGTCACATCGTATCAGCAGAGGGTATTCAGGTGGATCCTAAGAAGATTGAGGCAGTTCAGAACTGGCCTAGACCCACATCAGCTACAGAGATCCATAGTTTCCTGGGTTTTGTGAGCTATTACCATCGATTTGTGGAGGGGTTTTCATCCATAGCAGCCCCGTTGACCAGATTGACCCAGAAGGGTGCCCCGTTCAGGTGGTCAGCCGAGAGTGAAGAGAGTTTTCAGAAGCTTAAGACAGCTTTGACTACGGCACTGGTATTGGTGTTACCTACAGGTTCAGGATCTTATACAGTATATTGTGACGCATCTCGTATTGGTCTGGGTACGGTGTTTATGCAGGACGGCAAGGTTATTGCATATGCTTCGCAGCAGCTGAAGGTTCACGAGAAGAATTACCTTATTCATGATCTAGAGCTGGCAGCCATTGTTCACGCACTGAAGATTTGGAGGCACTATCTTTACGGCGTGTCATGTGAGGTATTCACTGATCATCGGAGCTTGCAATATTTTTTCAAGCAGAAGAAACTCAATTTGAGGCAGAGGAGGTGGCTGGAGCTATTGAAAGACTATGATATCACTATATTGTACCATGCAGGAAAGGCCAATGTGGTGGTCGATGCATTGAGTAGAAAAGCAGTGAGTATGGGCAGCCTTGCTTATATTCCAGTTGGTGAGAGACCACTAGCATTAGATGTTCAGGCCATGGCCAACCAGTCGTGAGGTTAAATGTTTCTGAGCCCAGCCGTGTCCTAGCTTGTACAGTTGCTCGATCTTCTTTGTTTGAGCGCTTCAAAGATCGGTAGGATGACGATCCCCATTTACTTGTCCTTAGAGACATAGTGCGGCACGGTGGTGCCAAGAAGGTTACTGTTGGAGATGACAGAGTTTTGAGGATGCAGGGTCGTATTTGTGTACCTAATGTGGATAGACTTCGTGAGTTGATTCTTGAGGACTCCCACAGTTCCCGGTATTCTATTCATCCGGGCGCCGCCAAGATGTATCAGGACTTGAGGCAGCATTATTGGTGGACGAAGATGAAGAAAGTTATAGTTGCTTACGTGCCTCGGTGCTTGAATTGTCAGCATGTGAAATATGAGCATCAGAGACCTGGTGGTTTGCTTCAGAAGATAGAGATTCCTGAGTGGAAGTAGGAGCGTATCGCTATGGATTTTGTTGTTGGACTTCCACGGACTCAGAGGAAGTTCGATGCAGTTTGGGTCATTGTGGACAGGCTGACCAAGTCAGCGCACTTCATTCCTGTGGCAGTTACCTATTCTTTGGAGCGGTTGGCAGAGATTTACATTCGTAAGATTGTCCGTCTTCACGGTGTGCCCGTGTCTATTATATCTGACCGAGGTACACAGTTCACCTCGCACTTCTGGAGGGCAGTACAATGTGAGTTGGGTACGCGGATTGAGTTGAGCACAGCATTCTATCCTCAGACGGACGGGCAGTCAGAGCGCACTATTCAGATCTTGGAGGATATGCTCAGCGCATGTGTTATAGACTTCGAAGGATCGTGGGATCAATTTTTTCCCCTTGCAGAGTTCGCCTATAACAACAGCTACCAGTCGAGCATTCAGATGGCTCCCTATGAGGCATTATATGGTAGGCGGTGTCGGTCGCCAGTTGGGTGGTTTGAGCCGGGAGAGGCTCGGTTATTGGGCACAGACTTAGTATAGGATGCCTTGGATAAGGTCAAGATTATTCAGGATCGACTTCGCATAGCTTAGTCTAGGCAGAAGAGTTATGTCGACCGTAGAGTTCGTGATGTTGCATTCATGGTCGGAGAGAGAGTGTTACTTGGGGTATCACCCATGAAGGGTGTAATGAGGTTCGGAAAGAAGGGCAAGTTGAGCCCTAGGTATATCGTTGCCACCTACTTTAGTAGTTGTTCATCCGGTATTCCATGTGTCCATGCCTCAAAAGTATCACGGTGATCCGTCCCATGTGTTAGATTTCAGCTCTGTCCAGTTGGACAGGGATTTGACTTACGAGGAGGAGCCGGTGGCAATTCTAGCCTGGCAAGTTCGCCAATTGAGATCATAGAGTTACCCTTCAGTTCGAGTGTAGTGGAGAGGTCAGCCTATTGAGGCAGCTATCTAGGAGTCCGAGTACGATATGCGGAGTAGATATCCCCACCTTTTCACCAGCCCAAGTACTTTTCTATGTCCGTTTGAGGACGAACGGTTGTTTTAGAGGTAGAGAATGTGATGACCCAAAAGGTCATCTTATATTTTAGAACTCGAATCTGCGCTCTTAAGCCTTAAAAAATTTTATTTTTACACTCCTCGATTTGCATGCGCAGTCCGGGCATGTTTTCAAAAAGCTTTTATGTTGAAAATTGATAAAAATAAGAATTTATGCCTTAAAAGTTGATTTTAGTTGACTTCGGTCAACATTTTTGGTAAACGGGCCCGGAGCTGTGTTTTGACGGTCCCGATGGGTCTGTATCGAATTTTGGGACCTAGGCGTATGCCCAGAATCGAATTCGGAGGTCCCTAGCTCAAGTTATTAATTTTTGATTAAATTAAAAGTCTGAAAATTAATTATTTTTAAGAATTGATTGATGTTTGGCATTGTTAGTGTCGGATCCGTATTCTGGTTTTGGAGCCCGGTACAGGTTCATTATGATATTTAAGACTTGTCTGTGAAATTTGATGAGAAACGGAATTGATTTGACGTGATTCGGACGTCCACTTGAGAAGATATAAATTTTAAAGTGTTCTTGAGAATTTAATTTGATTTGGTGCTAAATTCGTAGTTCTAAGTGTTATTTTGGCGATTTGATTGCGCGAGCAAGTTCGTATGATATTTTTAGACTTGTGTGCATGTTTGGTTTGGAGCCCCCAGGGCTCGGGTGAGTTTCGGGTAGGCCACAGAATGTTTTAGACTTGGAAAAAATCTGATTTTCTGCAGATTCTGGTGTCTGGCATATCCTTCTTCGCATTCGCGAAGGTCCTCTCGCGAACGCGAAGAGTAAACTGGTAAGGCTGAGACTTCTTCTTCGTGAACACGAAGGCCTGGTTGCGAACGTGAAGTGATGGGAGATTTACCCTTCGCGAACGCGACCGGCTCATCGCGAACGCGAAGCACTTGGGGACCTGGGGGAGGGTTGGTTGTTCCTTCATCGCGAACGCGAGCAGGGTCTCGCAAACGCGAAGGTCAGGGGGGAGTAACTATCACAAACGTGAGCAGGATCTCATGAACGCGAAGGCTTGGCAGTCAGTACCCTCCGCGAACGCGACAGTGGCCTCGCGAACGTGATGCACACTGTCTCCCAGTGCATAAAACAGAATCAAACACGGGTTTAAGTCATTTCTTCAACAGTTTTCAAGAACCAAACGGGTAGAGGCGATTTGCAAGAGTCATTTTCTTCCCCAAAGTATTGGTAAGTGATTCTAAACCATTTTTTTTCAATTACCCATTACATTTCTTGAATTATCAACCTAAAATCTAGAGTTTTCATGGTAAAATTAGGGATTAGGATAGAAACTAGGAATTTCAGAAATTTGGGGATTTAGACCTCAATTTGAGGTCGGATTCCAAAACCAATTATATATTCGGGCTCGAGGGTGAATGGGTAAATGGATTTTGGTCCGAACCTCGGGTTTTGACCAAGCGGGCTCGGGGTCGATTTTTTGACTTTTTGGAGGAAAATTTGGGAAATTTAATTTATGCAATATAATTAATTTCTTTAGCAATATTTGATATTATTGAATCATTTTTGAATAGATACGAGTGGTTTGGAGGCGAATTCCAAAGGAAAAGCTGTGATTGAGAATTAAGTGGTCTTCGGAGCAAGGTAAGTATTGTGTTTAACTTTGGCTTGAGGGAATAGGTATTATGTGTTTATTTGCTACGTGTTTGGTTGTTAAATACGATGTATAGGTGAGGCGACGAGTATCTATGCGTCGTTGTCGAGTCATAGCATGCGAGTGAAATTCTATTCATGTCTATTTTGTAGCCTTAAATTCTACTATCCATGCTTAGCGGGTTATTTAAAATGTTGGGTGACTTATATCTGATTTCACTGAGATTCGGTAACTTTTGAATATTGATTGAAGGTTAAGGTTACATTTTGCTATTGATTATGGGTAAAATTAATTTTGGTTTCTTTATGATACTCTTATCTATCCGTTGTTATTGTTTCTGTGATTTGTGAGGAGGAGTGTAAAGCACGAAGGGTGATGCCGTGCATGCATTATTTATATTGTGAGGAAGAGTGTAAAGCACGAAGGGTGATTTCGTGTCGTGATTAGTGAGTGATAAAGCACGAAGGGTGATGCTGTATATATTATGAGAGGTTTAATGTACGAAGGGTGATGCTGTGTCGTTCTATTTATTTATTTGGTGAGGTTGAGAGTAAAAGCACGAAGGATGATGTCGTGCAGTTTTCCTTTGCTGTTTTATTTGCTCAATTCGTTTATGGATTTTCGGTTTAATTATGTATTTTTATTATTCTCACTATTTATATTGTATTTCCCCCACTTATGTCCCCTTCCCATTATTTTTGCGTTATTTTTTTATTTACTATTGTTGCCACTAACATGATTATACTGTTCAGGTTATATGTGGGTGTCTTGTCCTAGCCTCGTTACTACTTCGCCGAGGTTAGGTTCGACACTTACCAGTATATGGGGTCGGTTGTACTGATGCTGTACTCTGCACTTTCTGTCCAGATTTTAGTACCGGCTCAGGTTGATCGAGATTTTGCTATTAGTCCGCTGTCCGGAGACTCAAGGTAGATCTGTCGGCGTTCACAGACCTTGAAGTCCTCGTCTATCTTTTATGTCCTACTATTTTTTTTCATTCAGACAGTTGTATTTCTTTCAGACTATTACTTGTAGTAAATTTTAGAATATTTGTGAATTGTGATTCCAGATCCGGGTGGTAGTAATTAATACAGTTTTATAATATTCCGCACTTATTATATTTTATCTTAATTAATTATTGTTATTTACTGAATGAAAATAAGGAATTGGTTTAATGATTCTCTAATGTTGGCTTGCCTAACAAGTGAAATGTTAGGCGCCATCACAATCCCGTCGGTGGGAAATTTCTTGTCGTGACACTTCTCTTGGAAGTGTTCTTAAGACACAATTGCATGAGCTTGAAGTGTTTAGTTGGATAAGTTTTATTCGAAGCACTAATTATGTGAAAGGTGTAAAGGAGAATAGCATCTTTTTTAGGGAATGGAGAATCGAAGAGGAGATTAAGGAATATAAACGAAAAAAAAAATAGAACAATGGAAATATGAAAAAGAATATGAAAAGAAGTATGTGACCATATTGTAACTTGCATTGATATTTGTTTCTTTTTTCCAACTTTCTATTTTGGTTTATGTACTTTTCATTTAATGTTTTATTATATTTGAGAGCAAATTTTAGAAAAACAAAAGTTTTTCTATTTAATGGAAAAAAGAAAATCAAAATCTAATAAAAATATTTATATTTGTGATTTCATCAATTTATCAAATTAGTTTTTGTATGTATAGAAAATACCTTCTCAATCTCAACAAAGTATACTATTTTATGTAAAATAAATTACTAATATTATTTGTAATTGCGAGAAGCGCGAAAAATTCACTAGTATATATATATATATATATAGAGTAGGGAATGGAGAAGCTGATGTAGCACATACATATTAACGTAACGCTAGCTTTTGATGATCATTATATTGTCGTGATTCAACACCGTAACAGGTTGACCCCTTCTTCTTCTTCTTTCTCAAACTTAAGTTACTACCCCTAAGACTTGTACAATAATTACAAAATCTCTTAAGGAAAGTGCATTAACTAAGAAAATGGAAAGAATCTCAAGTACGACATACTACCGTTAATTAAGGAACCTTTGATCTACTTCCTATATATATATATATATATATATATATATATATATATATATATATATAGGCCTCTTTGGGTTCGATATTTTTTGGCCGATATAGTAAAGTGTTGTACATTATAATATAATATAAAATTCAATTCCAAAAAAACTTGATTTTTATAGTGAATGACTGTTATATAGAGATATTGTTATAGAGATCTGACTATATATATTATTATATAGAGATCTGACTCTCTCTCTCTCTCTATATATATATATATATTAGGGAATGGAAAAGCTGAGGTGGCATATCTCTTTGGCTTGAAAAGCTATTTATCTTTTTTCACAATTTTTTGAGATTTCTCTCCTATTTTAACCATTATCTCAATAATTAACTAAGAAAAAACGAAACGTTTACGTTGAAAAAGCACCATCTCACTTATAAAAGAAGTCTAACAATTTATTCTTCCATTTTGATAATTGAGAAGCCGTTAAGTTTACCTCCTTTTGCATATTTTGATCCTATTTTTTCTCTTTCTTACCTTAAAGTTTATCCGTTCTTTCTGTTTTGCTGAATAATACATCATTATTGTAATGACCCGATTGGTCGTTTCAAGTATTAGCACTTCGCTCGGTAGTTTGAGGGCATGAATAACTTTGTATGATATATTATGACTCATGTGAATCGTCGGTTTTGGTTTTCAGGTTATTCGGAATATATTTGAAAGAATGAATTTCATGATTTAAGCTTTAAGTTGGAAGAATTGATTAAATTTGACTTTTGTAAATTTAACCCCGGAACGAAGTTTTGTGAGCTCTGTTTGGTCCGAATGATGATTTTGGACTTGGGCGTATGCCCGAATTTGCATTTGGATATTTCTATAAGGATTCAGCGCTAAGTGGCAAAAGTTGGAAATTTGAAGGTTTGGAAAGTTCATAAGTTTGACCGAGAATTGACTTTATTAGATATCGGGTTCAGATTGTGGTTCCAGGAATTTGAATAGCTTTGTTATGTCATTTGGAACTTGTATGCAAAATTTGAGTTCATTCCGAGTTGATTTGATATGTTTCGGCGCGAGTTTTGGAAGTTGAAAGTTCAAAGTTCATTCAAGTTTGAATTGAGGTGCGATTCATCATTTTGATATTGTTATGTTTGATTTGAGACCTCGAGTAAGTCTGTGTTATGTTACAGGACTCATTGATATATTCGGATGAGGTCCCGAGTAGCTCGGGAGAGTTTCGGACTGGGTTTGGATCGATTGAAGCCTTGTTGAAGCTGCTGGAATTTTTGGGTTGCTGGTGCAACCGCTTCTGCGGAAGCTTGGTCGCAGAAGCGAGCATCCCATCGCAGAAGTGAACTGGGCAGCTGGGCATGAAGGCGGCAGAAGCGGGATTTGTTCCGCACCCTCGATATCGCAGAAGCGGATGGCTAGGTCGCAGAAGCGCGAAGCGTCGCAGCAGCGGAAGCAGTGGTCGCACCTACTTGTGCGCGGAAGCGGGAATATTTCCGCAGGTGCAATGGATAAATTTCAGTGGGTTTTCGCAAAAGCGCATCCGTGGTCGCAAAAGCGACGCCGCAAAAGCGGCTATTTTCTTCGCATGTGCGAACAATGCTGTGCAGAACCTATATTTTCGAGGGTTGGTCGTTTTATCCTCATTTTTGAGACTTCGAGCTCGGTTTTGGGCGACTTTGAGGAGTAATTTCATCACAAGTATTGGGGTAAGTATTTTATACTCGGTTATGATTATATTTCGTGATTTTATTTTCGTTTTGTTAATTGGATTATGAATTTTAAAGATAAATTGAGGGGTTTAGCCTAAAGTTTCATAAAGTAAATTTTTGAGTTTTGAACATCGATTCGGAGTCGGATTTGGGTGAAACTAGTATGGTTGGACTCGTAATTGAATGGGTTGTCAGTTTTTATAAGTTTCGTCGAGTTTTGAGGCGCGGGCCCGGGTTGGACATTTGGGTTGATTTTGGACTTTTGATTAAAGATTCGACCTTTATCGATTGGATTTATTTCCTTTGGGATTAATTAATGTATTTGAGTTGATTTTGGCTAGTTTTGAGCCGTTGGGAGGTCGGTACACGCGGGATGGCATTTTTAGAGCATCGCTTGGCTTGCCCGGTATTGGATTTGACTTGTTCAAGGTAAGTAATACTTCTAAACTTGGTGTTGAGGGTATGAAATCCCGAATTACGTGTTATGTGTTTGGTGTTGAGGTGACGCATATGTTAGGTGACGGGCGTGTGGACGTGCACAGTGTAAAATCTAACTCCGTTATTTTTGTGGTACTGTGTAGTTATCTGATCTTATCTGTAACCATGAAATCTCTACATACTAGAGCGTTTGAGTTGTGATTCATGTTAGAAACCATGTCTAGGCTATATGCTTATCCTGTTGGGACTCACTGAGGTCATTTATGTTGTTAAGTTATTTGCTTACATTGCAATTACATACTCAGTCATACGCATTCATTTGCATATCATATCTCAGTCTCTGTTACCGTATATTAATACATCACATCATCATTTTGGGCTGATTTTCATGACATTGTGAGCCCGAGAGACTGGAGAGATTGATGATTGAGCAAGGCCGAGGGCCTGATTGTGAGGATATTGATTTATGATGGGAGCGGGCTGCACGCCACAGCAGATGTTATTGATTCATGCCATGATTGGCTTATTATAGCGCTTGGGCTGAAGAAGCCCCTCCGGAGTCTGTACACACCCCCAGTAAGCGCAGGTACCTACTGAGGGCGAGTGTTGAGTGATTGGGAGGACTGAGTGACTGTGAGGACTGAGTGACTGGGAGGACTGAGTGAATTGATACTCTGAGAGTATGCATATGGTTTTATCACTGAGTTGTATTGCATTCGACATGCACACTTGACATACATGCATATAGATGCATTTTCCTCATGTTATACGCCATTGCGTCATTCATGACTTCCCATACATATTGACATCTAGGCATAGAGATGTACTTTCCTCATGCCATTTGAAAATGAAATATTTACTTGTTGAAAGTTTTGGAAAAAATCACACTTTTACAAACGTACTCATATTTTGGTGATTTCGGTAAAAGATTTGGGTTCTCACTGACATACTTGAAAAGTATGCCTATTTTTCGGAACTGTGAACGAGTTGAGCACTATATCTCTAAGTTACTTCTTTTATCACTTTTATTATGTTGTTATGATCAATTGTTGGCTATTGGTGTTGGACTCCGACTTTTGTTCCAGCTCGTCACTACTTTCAACCTAAGGTTAGGTTTGTTACTTGTTGAGTACATGTGGTCGGTTGTACTCATACTACACTTCTGCACCTTGCGTACAAATATTGGATGTTGATGTTATTGTGCACAGCGTAAGTTGGATTTGAAGATGTACCTGTGTTCCAGTTACAACTGTCTCTTGTTCATGGTAGCCCTAGACTTATAAAAATCTGTTTATGTATATTCTGACAGGTAATGTATTTATTTCATACTAGCTTTGTAAACTCTAAATCTTAGAAACTCGTGATTTGTACTACCAGTCCTTGGGAAATTCTTGTATAAAGTAGTTGTATTTTCATTTCTTTTCTTAATAAATCTCATTTAAATTGGATAGTTGTTAATTGGCTTACCTGACGGGTTGGGTTAGGTGTCATCACGACTAGGTGAATTTTGGATTGTGACAATTATGATCCATAAATGTGATTTCTGGTTATTATTTCCATTCGTTCTGTTTTACAGGAAGTATTTAATGTACATTATAATGATTCATGAATGGTAGTACCCTTTATATATTACTTGAGCATTCTGTATTCCATGGGCTTTGGCAATCAAGTAAATGGAAGAAGATTCAGAGGTCCATGAAGCAAGTTATTGAGTGAAGAGCAAAGGTGTCTTATTTTCCGATTCTCCAACTATCATTTCTCGAGAGAGATATAGAAAGACACAACAGTTATCATCCAATCTCCCTATTGCTTTTTTTCTTTTAAATCGGTAGAAATTTATTGTTGTTCTCTTTAGTATATTTCTCTGATTTAGTGGGTGTAATTTTATTTACCCAATTTCATTTTTTGGTGATTCATTGATGTATTAATTTTGGCTGATTATTATGGGTTTTAATGGTATTCCTCTCTTCTTTTTTGTTTCATACTGCTTTGGGACCTAGAAGTGTAACTTCTTATTTTGATCTCAATAGTATGAGTTTTCTTAAAGTGAAAGCAGGGTTTGTCAAGGTATTATAATTTCTCTGTCAATTGTTGTGTGAGCATATTTGCTAATTAATTGGTAATGTTAAGGACTATATCAATAATAGTAAGTCTAGATTTATTTTAAGATAAGCTTTATCAGATAATTTACATATTTTGAGTAAAATGAATTAAATGATATTTTTTTTATATGATTTTTATCCTGTTATTTGTACAGTTCAAAATATATTGTAGTAGATGAAGATAACGCAGAGTTGTAGTATAGAAGTCAATAATTATATATCTTCTTTCTTTCTATATATTGGTTGTGTCTCTTTACTGGAGTTTACTCCATTATCTTTGTTATCTTTTGGATTAACCGTACAGAAGGAGAGGGAAAAAAAAAAAGGAAGAGGAAAAGGTTAAAAATAAAGGCAGTACCAAAGTAGAATAGGAAAGAGGGATAAAAGAGGATAAAGAGGATAAAGAGGAAGTTGGCAATAGGGTTCATTTAGATGATAGAGTGAGATTAATGAATAGAAAAAGTTAGGGAAAAAAAAAAGAATAATGAAAGAAAAATAATGTGAAAAAGGAAAGCGAATGCAAAACCTTATCCACCCCCCCCCCCCCCCAATTTTGGTTTATTTTACTTCGTTTCTTTTTCTTTTAATTGAATAGAAGAAAGTTCATCAAATAAAAAATTTACTATCTAATGATAGCAACAACAAAAAAAAGTCCTTGGATACATATATTTGAATTATATTAGACTAAAGTGTATAAATCTCCCCCACACACAGAATGTATGAAAATATATCGTTCATTTAAGATCTAATTCTACTAGGAGTATCCATATAGTGATTTTATCAATATGTACGCTTAATTTTCTTATTCAAATAGTTGAAAATTTTATTTCATCTGACTAAATTTATATATATAAATATTATTTTTAAATTTAATGATGTTTTATCATAACCGTGCGAAGCGCTGCAAATTTCCTAGTATATATATATATATATATATATATATATATATATATATATATATATATATATATATGCAGCAGCTGTCATTACACCCTTGCAATAACCCTATTAAACCATCATGTCATATAAGGGTAGCATGTGGGCCGGTTAGGACCGGAACCAGCCCAGGACCGCAAACCCAAATGGGTGGTGGGCCTAAACGGTCCTAACCTGATAGGACCGGGACCGTGGGGAGGTGGGTTGGGTAGTGGGCCGGTCCTATAGGGGAGGCCCGCGAGATCAGGATCGTTTGGGACCGGGACCGGCTGAGAAGTGGGCCGGTTCAAGCGATCCTAAACGGGCCTATCCGGGCCCAACGAATAATTTTTTTTTTAAAAAAAATTGACCGTTTGACCATTTAAAAACTAGCCGTTTGGTCTGCCAAAATAGTTGTTGGCTATTTATAAAATAGCCATTTAACCCCTCAAACTTTGTTTTAACCCCAAACTTTTTATAATTACACTTTTTCTCTATTTTCAACTATAAATACCCCCTCATTCTTTCATTTTTCTCACAAAATCATCAATCTCTCTCTAATATTCTTCTATAATTGCTTACTTAATTGTTACATTTTGTGCAAAATTGTGAAGTTGGTGAATTGAAGTATTCAAGTCTTCAACAACGATAATTAATTTTTAACAAGTTGTTCGTCAATTCGGTAAACTCGTTCCAACTCTTAAGTTTTAATATTATAGTTTTGTTTGTTTTATTTACTTTGCTTAATTAATTAAGATGGCTTATTCCTTAAAAAAGAAGTTTAGTAAAAATAAGGAAAAATCCAAGAGTGGTGAATCTAGTGGCTAATCTGTTCCTCCTCCACTTCCCCCGGCTCCCCGACCCAAACCTGTTACCCGTCCTACACCTCCTATTCTTGATAACGATAATAGTTTATTACAATTTACCGAGAGTCAATTTTCCCATAATATTGCACCCGGTGAACAATTAAACCATGAATATATGAATGCTCTTTATGGTAATCCAACTATTGATGAAAATGATGATGAAGAAATAGATTTTGATGAAACGCAACCGGATGATGATACACCCACTAGTCCTGCTCCCGAAGTTAACCCAACTAATAATAATCCAAATGATGCCCCGTCTGACCCTCCTGTTACTGTCCCTACTTTTTCTAGACGGGCAGAAACATCTCTTGTTTGGCCATTTTTTACTCAACTAAGAGAAAAAAATAGGGCTAAGTGTAAAACTTGTGGCAAAGAGTTAGTTTTTAAATATGTTGGAAGTCGGGGAGGGACGGGAGGGAAGTTTGACTAGACACATATTGCTACACCCTCAAGATAAAGCTAGATATTTTCGTATGAAAGCTTTGGCCGAGGGGACAAGTGCACCTAGTCAGGCTGACCTTAGTACCGGGTCAAATCAATTTCAACCGGAAATTAACACTGTTACCGGTGGTATTTTATATTATGATCCAAAAAAAGATCGGGAAGAATTGGCAAAAATGGTTACTGTTATGTACTTACCATATAGTTTTCCTTCTAACCCTCACTTTGTGCATTATATTAGAAAAGTTTATAATCCTACTTATAAAGGTTTTCCTTGCACAACTGTAAAGAGCGATATTTATAAATATAAACATGAATATGAACAATATTTGCGCTATTTATTTACTCATATAAATTGTCGTGTTGCTATTACAACTGATATTGGTAGAAGTGGTAATGACTATGATTACCTTACTGTTACCAGTCATTGGATTGATGAGCATTGGATAATGCAAAAGCACATTATTGCTTATAGAATAAATAATTCATGTCACACAGGGCAGTTTATTTCTAGTACGATTACGGATATTTGTAGATATTTTTATATTAATGATAAAATAATGTCAGTTTCAATGGATAATGCTACTAGTAACACAAATGTTGTAGCCTTGCTTACCACTACACTAAGTCCTGCATTTAGTAACATTTTTCATGTTAGATGTATTTATCATATTTACCATTTAATTATAGGTGATGGTATGCGAATTTTAAATGTTAAAATTGAAAAGGTTAAAATGGCTCTTAATTGACATTTTTATTCAAACCGTAGAAGTAGACTTAGAGAATATTTTAAAAGATGCGATGAATTTGGCCTAAGAGAAAGAAAGGTTCCTAAACCTTGTCCGACTAGATGGAATTACATGTATGAAAGTTTAATTGTTGCATATGAATATAGAAACCCCATAAACTCAACGTTTAATGCTCATGTAAGTGATGATGATGAGCACCTTACAAATGCGGATTGGGCTAATGTTAAAATATTTGTAAATTTTTTAGAAAAATTTCATACTGCTACAAATGAATTTTCTGGGCAATATTATCATACTATTTCTAACTGTTTAGTTTATATTGCAGAACTTGTAAATTTATTTGATCATTTTTCAGAGGGTGGGGAAATTTATCAACTTGCTATTGATTCTATGAGAAAAAAGTTTTAAAAATATTTTTTCTCTATTCCCCCTATTTACAGTGTTGCTGCATTGTTAAATCCTACTATGAAATTAGGAGGTCCTCAATTTTGGTATGAAACTATTTATAATAGTTTAGCACTTGAAGATGAGGA
This sequence comes from Nicotiana tomentosiformis, assembly GCF_000390325.3. Lineage (NCBI taxonomy): Eukaryota > Viridiplantae > Streptophyta > Magnoliopsida > Solanales > Solanaceae > Nicotiana > Nicotiana tomentosiformis. The sequence goes on along the minus strand of NC_090814.1, from coordinate 47,611,537 downwards.
GTTGTCTAAACTTCCGGACGCAATAGCCTCAATTAAAATAAATGTTCAAACAATTTATAATGCTTATCAAGTTGCATTAGATCATGCTAGACCAAACGTTCCAACTCCTTCTTCTTCTAGTTCTCAATCATCTAAAAGAACTGCGGGAGTAAGAGCAATTAGTGCTTGGGCAGGGTTCAGGGGTTCTCAAGGTTCTAGTACTAGTAATTTTTCACAACTAAATGAGTTTAAAGTTTATTTGTCACAGGGAATTGAGGAAGTGAATCCCGACGGCTCCTTTAATATTTTGGAATGGTGGAAGGACAAAAAAAATACTTTCCGTTTCTTTCAAGGATGTCTCGAGACATTTTAACTATTCAAGCTTCAACAGTGGTATCAGAGAGCGCTTTCAGTCAAGCAAGACTTCAACTCGATGATTATAGAGCGTCTATGAGGGAGAGCTTGAAAAAATCAGTACTTTTCAGAGATTGGATCCGTTCGGAAAGAAGAATTTTGGACTTGTTGAATCACAACCAGAGGTAGATGAAGCTTACGAAGAAATGCTAGCTGAACTTGCGGAGGATGATGCTTCGTCTGGAAGCGGTGATGACCAAGCTTCTTTTCCGCTACCACCAACGGAAATTCCTCCGGACCTTGAAGGATTTATGAAATTTGTAAGAGATACTATGTAAATTAATATGTAACTTGTATTTTGGCACATCTTGATTAGTTTCTTTTTCTTCTCAACGGTGGTATTAGCACCTTGTTGTGCTCATTCCATAGGGGAGAGGAAGACTAAGAAAGATATTGCCATGATTTTTTAATACTATAATAAAATTATAACGCATTGCTTTGAATATCTCTTTAAAATATTTTTGTCTTTTTATATATCTTAAGCTGTATATATAGTATAATATAGTATATACTATACTATACTATATATATATATATATATATATATATATATATCTTAAGATGTATATATAGTATATATTAAGATGTATACTATCGAATATGGCTTATATACTATGTATATATAGTATAGTATATAAGCAATATTCGATAGTATACATCTTAAGATGTATATATAGTATATCTTAAGATGTATACTATTGAATATGGCTTATATATATGGCTTATGTAAATTATATTATAGAATTGTCACCTATATATATATATATATATATATATATATATATATATGTGACAATTCTATAATATAATTTACAAATTGCTTTAGATATTTTTATTACCATTTTTTTCTCTAACTTGTATAAAAAAAATTTAAAAATAGAAAGTATCTGTTGGGCCCACTTAGGCCCGGGACCGGCTCACTTAACCCGGGACCGTTAGTTCGTGGTTTCGATCCCGGGCCGGTTCCAACAAGAAGCCCGCGAAGTTCGGAACCGCTTAGGACCGGCCCGCCTAGGACCGACCCACTTAGGACCGGGCCCGCGAAGCCCACTTAGGATCGGGCCCGGCCCACATGCCACCCCTAATGTCATAGCATAATTATTTACTCCCTCCGGTCCACAATAAGTAATTTTTTGGCCCTTTTTTCGTGATCCAAAATATCTGATTTTTCTAGATTTCAAGAATGAATTAATTATTTTTTTCTACATTGCCCTTCGAGTAAATAGTGTTGGAGTATGTGTTAGGAGTATTTATGTGAAGAGATAGTAAAGGTTAATATGATCAGTTTCATTACTAATTAATGTTAAAAGGTAAAATTTTTAATCTGTGTGAAAACAACCCAAAAATCATTTATTGTGGACAGGAGGGATCAGAGTACCATTTATTTATTCTAGGTTATCACACTATAAATATCACAGAAAAAAACTTAAAATCTTACAAAGACAGCGCTTTAATGCAGTTAACTTCACCAAGAAGTGATTATTAAAACTAAAAGTAGAGGAACGTGGGCATTGCGTCGGATTCACGTAGCAGTAGTACTAGTATTCGCTACTAGAAAAGACTTGTGATTCTATTAGTTTGATAGAGGAATTTTATTCTTCTTTTCTTTCTTTAAACACTTGGGTGGGATTTTAATGAAAGCTGATGCATGACACTATGATTCTCTTGCTTCTTCTCCCTTCAGCTGCTGCTTCTGATATATGCTACTGCTAGATTGTATGTGAACTAAGCACACCCCCACCGTATCACATGAGCATCATATTCATATTCCTATATAAATATTTTCTTTCTTTATTTTCATTAAACAAATTTATCTTAGAACTAATTTCATTTGTTCCTACTTTTTAAGAAAATAGTACAAACTTCAGAAATTTATGGGGCTAGTTTCTTGATAAAAATTGGATATTTTTGTCTTTACATTAAGTGTACATGAATGTGAAGAGGATTTTGAGGGTAGTGAAGTGATGAACTCTGACGTTGTTTTGTACCAACATACACTTGTTTCATATAAAGTACTTGTATGAATAAAGAGGGAAAGATTCCGGAGGAATTAATTCTGATACTTTTTCAGGGGTATAAATTTGTAGGCAGACTTGTGAAAAGAATAATTTGTATTGCTTTACTCTCCTTGCTTAAAGGCATACCAGAAGATAGCGCGGGGCTGCAGCGGACTTACTGCCGTACCTAAGGTATGCTAAGATTTCTGTCTGTTTTGATGATCAAATAGTCTACGTAACTTCGTAAGGTAAGGGTAAGGTTCGCGTACACTCTACGTTTTTCGGATCCAATTTTGTGGAATGTTACGGGGTATGTTGTTGTTGTATAGCGTCTGAAATAACATCTCTAGATTCGTTTAGCAGTTTGTTCTTAATGCTTTTGAATGTTCTTATAAGTGCTCTTACCACTTTTTAATATGATGGTTCCTCTGTTTTTATACAAGCATAGTGCTTTTCGCTATATAGTCAAATGGAGAACTTTGCGATTAGCTATTGAATGTGGTCATCTTCTATCTGTAAAATACAATAAAAGGGGTCTATTCCCAATTATTTAGCCCCGGAGCACATGCCCCAAAAACAAAGGGGGGCAAGGTCCAAACAACCCTCCCCCCTCCAAACAGAAATTGTAAAAAGTAAAATCTTGACACAAGATAAAGGGTTTCGTTGCAAGCAGCCAAATTTTAGAGACAAAGACAATGGATAGGGTAAAGGTGGATTTGTGAGATTGTGATTGCTGAATTTTAAGTGTAGGTCAAAGTTGTTCTATTCTTTCTTACACCTGAAGTGTATATGTAATTGAAATATAACCCAAAATTGAATAACAGGAGAATTTATTATATGGAAAAGGACCAAAAATACCCTTGAACTATTTGAAATAGCTCAAAAATGCCATCCGTTTATTTTTGGTACCAAAAATATCACTGACGTCTATATTTTGGACCGCAAATGCCCTTAAACTGTTAGTCTTGCCATTGAAGGTAACATGGCAGTCCAACTGGGTTAGATTTGCCTACATAGTCATTCACCTAAGCAATCCAGCATGGCAAAATTATTTTTTTGGAAAAATTATTTTTCTGGAATTTTTTTAAAAATACAAAATCAACACTTATTCCGAAAAAAGTAAAAAAAAAGTAGAAAAAATTATTTATTTCGAATTTTTTTATTAAAATACAAAATCAACACTTATTCCGAAAAAAGTAAAAAAAATTCGAAAAAATTATTTTTTTCGGAAATTTTTATTAAAATACAAAATCAAGACTTATTCCGAAAAAAGTAAAAAAATTATTTATTTCGGAAATATTTATTAAAATACAAAATCAACACTTATTCCGAAAAAAGTATTATAACATAATTTTTCCTGAATTTTTTTACTTTTTTCGGCATAAGTGTTGATTTTGTATTTTTTTATAAAATTCCGAAAAAATAATTTTTCCAAAAAAATAATTTTGCCATGTTGCATTGCTTAGGTGGATGACCATGTAAGCAAATCTAACCCAGTTGGACTGCCATATCACCTTCAATGGCAAGACTAACGGTTTAACGGTATTTGTGGTCCAAAATATAGACGGCAGAGATATTTTTGGTACCAAAAACAAACGGAGGGTATTTTTGAGCTATTTCAAATAGTTCAAGGGCATTTTTGGTCCTTTTCCGTTTAATAGATCATCTTGTCGCTTGGCGACTGTTTCTAGCTGTATTATATTCGGCCAGTGGCGGAGCCACCTTAAGCTAAGGTGTGTCAACTGATACCCCTTCACCGAAAAATTACATTTAATAGCTAAGTCAAAAATTTATTTTATGTATATATACTATATATTGACTCTCCTTAGCTTTTTTATATGTTTACTTCTTTATATTTTGACACCCTTTAGTAAAATTCCTGACTCTGCCACTACATTCGACTATAGATGAATGTTCATGGTTATAACTTGTAAGGCCAATTTTGACTAAACAGACCATACTACTCCTAAAGGTGTCACAAGAATTAATGAGAGATAATCTTGTGTAAGATTTCATGACACCCCCTCCACCCATACCTTTCTATCTTCGGCAAAGGGCCAAATATACCCATCTACTTTCGAAAATAGTTTAAGAATACCCTTCGCTATACTATTGGGTTATCTATACCTCTGCAGTCATACTTTGGGTTCAAGTATACCCCTTATTTAAATAGAGGGACACATGTCATCGTCCTGTTGGTTAATTCTACATATCTCCTAATTAATTAAAAAGACTCATTACCCATACCCGAAAAATATTTTTTTTTTGTAGAAACTGGAAAAAACTAAATTATTTTTTTACTAAAAACTGAAAAAAACGAAAATATTTTTTTTTCCAGTTTTTACAAAAAAAACTGCTTTAAAACAACTGAATCATTTTTAACTAAAAACTGAAAAAAAACTGAAATAGTTTTAACTAAAAACTGGAAAAACAATATATTTATTTTTTCAGTTTTTACAAAAATATTATTTTAGAAAATATTTTTCAGCTTTTTTTAAAATGTAAAAACTGGGAAAAACAATATTTTCGTTTTTTCACTTTTTAGTAAAAAATATTTCAGTTTTTTTCAGTTTTTACAAAAAAAAAATTGCTTTAAAAAATTAATTTTCAGCTTTTGTTTTTTCAGTTTTTACAAAAATATTGTTTTAGAAAATATTTTTCAGTTTTTTCTAAAGATGGAAAAAAATTATTTTTGCTTTTTTTAGTTTTTAGTAAAAATAATTTCAGTTTTTTCCAGTTTTTACAAAAAAAAAAATTACTTTAAAAAATTATTTTTCGGGTATGGATAATGGGTCTTTTTAATTAATTAGGAGATATTTAGAATTGACCAACAGGACGATGACACGTGTCCCTCCGTTTAAATGAGGGGTATATTTGAACCCAAAGTATGATTGCAGGATATAGATAACTCAATAATATAATGGGGTATTCTTAGATCATTTTCAAAAGTAGAGGGATATATTTGGCCTTTTTCCGTTCTATCTTCTAAACCCTTTAATTTGCCTACTTATATACTTTACATGGTCTCGTCTTAAGTAAAAATAACGTCTTATTGGCCCCTTTCGTCAATACTCCAAATTTGAAATGGCTTCTCCCTTTTTCTGAGGTCAGAATACCAACAAGGATGCTCTCAATTTTTGGAGTAGACTTAAATGATGGAGGCAAAATCCAGGTAAGGCATATTTGGACAATTATTTCTAATGTAGTTGTGCGTTGGCTCGATAAAGCTCGTGGGCCAATAGCGCTAAAAAGAATTGACCATGTAATAATACTCCAATATAATAAATGGTTTTATTACGTAGACAATGACCCTTTATAGCAGCCTCGAAACCGCAAAATGGAAGAGGAGTCATTAGTCAATGTTAATTTTGGAGATGGCTACTAAAAAATAGAAGGAAAAAAAATTCTTAACTAATCTTTGGCTGTTGCAACTTGGGTTTGATATAGACGTGTCAATAAAGTGGTGAAAACTACGGTTACAAGGTTTAAATCAAAGTAAGACAAATACAAGAGGTGATTTTTTCTATTTGTCTAACCTTGGCAGCATAGTTAATTAGTATATCCTGAAATAGTTGAAGTATGTACAAAACTGACTGGACCACTGCTATTTTAAAAAATGCTGACAGAATGCAATACATACGTATGACCTAATTAACAAATTTTACCGAATACTTGTAGGATGAAGATCTTGAAATATTTTATTAGCTTATCACGCGTTGGCTTTGCAATAATCTAGCTGTCATCAGCCATGAAAAAGGGTGTTTTTGTTAAGCAAAAAAATGTCAAGATATGTATATGTGAATTCGGGATTAACGGATAAGAAGGGGTACGTGCTGATGACATGATTGTTTTGAAATTAAGATGTCAGTGCCTTCCACATGGGAAAATAAGCCAAGTCATAAAATATCTACGGCGATCTTATTAGGAAACTTCTTCATAAACTCAAGTATAAATACTTTTGTTGCTTCATTCTCAAATTACATTACCAAGAGTTTGACCAGATTTGTTCTTGTCTTGTTTCAGATTGTAACTTTCTGGGATCAACCTTATTTAGGAAGCTATTTGAAGAATCATGAACGCTTTAGCAGCAACCAATAGAAACTTTAAGCTAGCATCTCGTTTGCTAGGCTTGGATTCCAAGCTTGAACAGTGTCTTCTCATTCCATTTAGGGAGATTAAGGTTTGTTGTTCATTCCATTTTTGTCTTTTTGCAATTCTTTTCTTGAGTTCTTTGCTCCATTTGGGTGCTGCAATACATTTTTATTTTGGGTGCCAAGATTTTGATGACATCCGACATGCCACTTTGATCATTATGCACCTCCTATGATCTAGGCATCTAGCCATTCTAGGAACTGGCCAGATTGCATTTTGCGCTGATCTTGGACATTGTACATAACATTCTGAGTTTGACTTAAATTTCTACTTTTCTACTAGACTTTTACACGTGAGACAATTTTTTATAATATGGTCTTCGAGCAGTTACGTGCACTTCGATTGTTATCCTGTGTTAGTGGAAGTACCGAATGACTCTGTCCATCACAGCATAGCCCAAATAAATCACCTCTATCTTTTTGTCTTTGATGAGAGTTGGACCCTAGTCTCTCATAGTTTAGTCTTTCAGACCATTTCATTGACTGCTAGATCACACATTTGGGTGCTGGACTGTTTTGTCAACCCTTTGTTTTTTGCACTATTGTGCTTGTATATGCAGTTTCTTTTTCATTTTTCTGTAGGCCGTGCTTATTGACTGATATTGCAGGTTGAGTGTACAATACCAAAGGACGATGGCTCATTGGCAACTTTTATTGGATTCAGGGTACAACACGACAATGCTCGAGGCCCCATGAAAGGAGGAATCAGATACCATCCTGAGGTTAGTTGTTTAACTTCACTGAATTACACAGAATGGCAAGATTGATCGAGTTTCTTTAATTCAAGATCATGTTTTTGATTAATGTAACAATGTCTGATACTGATTCAAATGGTTATGAGTAATGTAGGTAGATCCGGATGAGGTGAATGCCTTAGCACAGCTAATGACATGGAAGACAGCAGTTGCCAATATACCATATGGAGGGGCTAAAGGAGGAATAGGGTGTAGTCCCAGTGACTTAAGCATCTCTGAGCTAGAGCGACTTACTCGAGTATTTACTCAAAAGATACATGACCTTATTGGAATTCATACAGATGTTCCAGCACCTGACATGGGAACAAATCCACAGGTATATATATGTCTCAGGCATAGCATTTTATCGGACAGGAGAAAGTGTCATTTCCCCTTAACCTTTTGGCATGCTACGGATGGATCTAACTGAAGTGTTGCTTTACGCAGACAATGGCATGGATTCTAGATGAGTACTCAAAGTTTCATGGCTATTCACCTGCAGTGGTAACTGGAAAACCTATTGTGAGTATGAATAACATTCTGATTTCTGATTGACGATCCTGTACACTCCATAGTTCATTTTACACGATCCGAGTAGTGTAAATAAACTTTCAGTTGATGATAACCTATTCTCATTGTCTGTATTTTCTAGCTTGACTCACAACTATACAACCTTTGTATTGGTTTAACTTGAGAAATTCAATATTTTGACAACAGGATCTTGGTGGATCTCTAGGCAGAGATGCAGCTACTGGTAGGGGTGTTCTTTTTGCTGCTGAAGCACTGCTTAGAGACCATGGAAAGAGCATTGCTGGGCAGCGTTTTGTTGTTCAGGTTAGTGTCCTTATTTCAACTAACAATTATGGAGAAACTTAATCTCGAAAACAAAAATGAACAGAATTAATTCCACACTAGCTGATTGGTTGGTAAGGAAAGATACAAAAGGATACAGAAAGTACTTTTTGTTGGATAGGTCTGGAATTTGATACGATTTCTTTCATTTCAGGGATTTGGAAATGTTGGTTCTTGGGCTGCACAACTCATTACTGAGCAAGGTGGGAAGATTGTTGCAGTAAGTGACATAACAGGTGCCATAAAGAACAAAAATGGAATCGACATAGCAAGTCTACTCAAACATGTGAAAGAAAATCGCGGAGTTAAAGGTTTCCATGGCGCGGATTCAATAGATCCTAATTCTATACTGGTAGAAGACTGCGATGTTCTTATACCAGCTGCCCTTGGCGGAGTAATTAACAGGTTCTTCTCATGCTATTTCTATAAAACTAGTTATTACCAAGCTCTTGTCATTTTAGATTTGTGATACATTTAAATATCTTTAAAGGGATAATGCAAAAGATATTAAAGCCAAATTCATTGTTGAGGCTGCTAACCATCCAACTGATCCAGAAGCTGACGAGGTCAGTGTTTTAGTTCAGTTATTATATATGAAACACAGGACAAGAGAACAACAAAAATTAAACTAATTTTGTTCATGCAGATTTTGGCAAAGAAAGGAGTTGTCATTCTGCCAGACATATATGCAAACTCAGGAGGTGTTACTGTCAGCTATTTTGAATGGGTTCAGGTATCAATTTGACCTTCATATCTTCTCATACTCCAGCCAAACTGTGGTGTCAATAACTCTTGATATCTAGTAGTTCTGTTAACGTAGCATATTAACTTTTGGATGATTTTGTAATGCTAGAACATCCAAGGTTTTATGTGGGATGAGGAGAGAGTGAACACTGAGCTAAAGGCATACATGAACAGAGGTTTTAAAGATGTCAAGGATATGTGCAAGACTCACAACTGCGATCTACGAATGGGTGCCTTCACCCTAGGCGTCAACCGTGTTGCCAGAGCAACAACACTAAGGGGATGGGAAGCCTAAGAATGAGGCGACGATTGCTTCTTCTTCAAATAAACATATACTCTAAACCATATAGTTCATATACTTCTGCATATTCATTTCTGCACTTCTGCAAAATTTGACAAAAATTTAGCCATTTCAATAGTTTTGCTTGACCTTTTAAAAGAAAAATAAATGTTGTACACCGTCATTCTTATGAGTACAAGATGGCTTGAAATCACTGGAAGGGGCCAATTTGCTTGGTCTTATTCTTTATTATTAATCAAACAAAGTTTTATAATTGTCTTTGATCTTATTGTTTTCCTAAGAACGAACCAGAAATATTTACAAGCTTTTGTAGATATCTTAAATGAGGGAACTACACAAAATACCTACTTGGGCCTATTATATTACCCGTTTCTACCCATCTTTAAAAATAATTACATAAAATACTTATACGACCAAAATAAATTACCCGCCCACCCAAACCCCACTTAAGCCGCGAGATCCATTTGTTGAGATTCTTCTGTTTTGGTAATCATTACATGTAAGCACGAGATATGAATTTAGCAAACTTCTTCTTCTTTATGGCAGATTATATTCACCTATAGATCGTACGACAATTGACCTCTATTTTAGCATTGATGAGTTTTTCTTACAAATAAATAATATTCAATTAACATACAAATCTCTCAAATAGGATTTTCTCTTTTATCGTCTTCTCAAATATAAATAAACGTTTTTCTTCTATCTTTCTCATTTCATAATAGGATCTATGTGTCCATTGAATGTTTTTTATTAATTTATGCTCCATTTCAAAATGGTATATAGTATATTAGTATAACATATCTAAATTTTAGTATAATCAATGACGCACAAAATTGAGTTAATTAGATTATGTGACAACTGATATTAATTCAGTTTAATAATTGAAATAAAAAAACTTTTTTTAAACTCTTTGCGTACAACTGTATACCCTGTTGGTATATCTATATACTATACTGGTATCATATGTTAGTTGGAACCTTTTTTGGATGTATTAGTTACATTTAATTAGTACATTGTTTGATTTTTCTTTAGTAATAGTAAAATAGTACAATATATTGATTTTTTTAAAATTTTCCTTTATGCAATATGTATTATGTAATCATTTTGATTTTTTCTTTATGCGTTTGTTTTATATAATAGTATTATAGTACAATATCTTGAAATATATTATTATATTAATATGTGGTACACTATTTTTTGATTTCTCTTTATGCATGTGTATTATGTAATAGTAGTATAGTCATATATAGTTGCTTGGAATTAATTGGTAGAATTGTATACCCTATTGGTATAATTATATGTCATAGTGGTATCATATGGTAGTTGGAATATTTTTTGATTGTTTTGGCTGCATTTTTAAGTGAATTCTATTCTGAAATGGTTTATATGATAATGTTTTGTTGTGTTGGATTTTCTTGTACCTATGGACATAGATTTTGTGTATTATGTAATAGTTTTTATAGTTATATGCAGTTGTTGGAACGACCCCTTACAACTATATACCCTATTAGTATAGCTATATACTATATTGGTATCATATGCTAGTTGAATCCTTTTTTTTGGTTGTATTAGTTGCATTTAATTGGTACACTATTTGATTTTCTTTTAATAATAGTAATATAGTACAATATCTTGAAATACTTTATTATATTAATATGTGGTACACTATTTTTTATTTTCTCAATGTGTTATGTAATAGTAGTATAGTCATATAGTTGCCGAGAATTAACAAGTAAAATTGTATACCATGTTGGTATAGTTATATGCCATATTGGTATCATATGGTAGTTTGAACATTTTTTGGTTGTTTTAACTGCATTTTTAAGTGAATTCTATTCTGAAATTATTTATATGAACATGATTTGCAGTGTTGGAATTTTTTTGTACCGATGGACATAGATTATGTGTATTATGTAATATTTTTAAAGTTATAGGCAATTGTTGGAACGGCCACATACTACTATATACCATGTTAATATACGGAATGAGCAAGTTGCTTTGCGAATATTTAACTTGCAATGTGAGCATGTAATTTTCTCATACTTTTATTGCATCCTTTAATGTTTTGGTACAGTAGTATAGTCGCAGATAGTTATAGCAATATTCTAGAGCAATCATATACTCTGTTGGTATACATGTATACCATATTGGTATCATATGGTACTAGAAATCTTTTTTGCTACTTATATTTTTGTTGCATTTTCTAATATTTTATTATCATTTTTATTCTAACTAGTATATATGGAGATTTGGCGGCCATAGATTATGTTTTCTTGCTCCATAATTGTTTGTGTTACTGCTAATAGTAGAGTGTGTACTGATCTTTATAGGGAAGGAGATCAAGGTTTGTATGGCAATCAAGTGGAATTAGAAAAGGAACAAGAAATAAAGAAGAAAAAAAAAAGGAGTCAAATTTGAGTGTAAAATAAGTTATGGTAAAAATAACAATAATACGCCCTGGGCAAAAATAAATGAATAAAAGAGAAAAAAGTAAAAAATAGGAAGAAAACGAGAAAAAAGAAAAGGAGAAAAGAAAGAAAAAAGGAAAAAAGAAAAGAAGGCATAGAAATAAGAAAGAATTGGAAAAAAAAAAAGAAAAAAATTCCCCACAAAAACTACTATGGGTAGGAAATGTAATTAGTTTGATGGGTAAAAAAATAAATAGACGGGTAAGGGTAAATAGTTTTATTTTTGCGAGTAACTATGACATCCACCCATCTTAAATACTCAAAAGTTTTTGTTAAAACACTTCAATTTGCTAACGCTAATGTTAAATTTTAATTTATACTGTATGATTTCAGACAATATTTTTCATTCACCAACCAAACACTAAAAAAACCTTTTTCAAAAGGCATTTTCCATCATACTAGAGACAGTAAAAATAAAACTAATTTAAAGAAAACAGCAAAAAGAAACACTGTAAAATAGCAATCTAGGAGATCAACTAGTACCAAAATACCAACGGTAACTGGCAAAATCACCCTGTAGGAAAGAAATAGCTTTATGATACACTGGAATAGGGACGCTACTGGAATCATTATCATGCACTATGAAGTACAAATAAGCCACGGTCAAACTTCCGAGATCTATTGCAATCGTCCACATAATGAATGAGTTATGCTTCAGAAAAAGAAAAGAAAAAAACGAGTTGGGCAACCAGTCAAAGATATGTACCAAAATCAACAGCATAAAATAAACCAACTTCAAGCAAAGGATCTCAGATTACAGTAGAATGCATTTAACTAATACTGCTGTTGATCATGATGGGTGCTCAATGGGCAAAGGATACTCAACTGTTTCCAGTTCAGTGGAAATGAAAATGAGCTAATTCCACGAACAGAACTGTAGTGACATCCTCCCACCCAATTGATTCAACAAAATCCCAGCACTATATCTGAAATTGAATACAATAGTACAGTTGCTTCTAAAATCTCCCTCTACCCCTAAAACCGCCTCCACGACCACCTCTAGGAGGTCCTCTACCACCACGAGGAGCACCCCTTCCACGGAAACCACCACCACCACCACGAAAACCGCCTCTTCCCCCACCTCTTCCTCCACCACGTCCTCCACCTCTAGAAGCTTGCTGCTGTCCCCTACAATAATAGTGAAATACATTCAGATTCAGTTCAATGTCAAACCGAAAAAACAAAATATGAAAGAAAGAGGTAGTTGTATCAACCAAACATGGTTGCAATTCAATTAGTTTACTGTCAAACATAGATTTTGTATTCTCTTAAACATTAAGGTAGAATTTGTTATCGTCATCTAAATGAACACTGTGCTCTGCAAGTTTGCTAAAGATTTCAGATTTAGTTAAATGTCAAACAGAAAAAACACAATATTGAAGAATGATGTGGCAGTATTAACTGAACATGGCTCTGAAATTCATTTAGTTCTTTGGGTAGCCGCATAGACCTTATATTTTCGAGCAACAAAGCCATAGTCCTTAATTTTCTAAGGGAGGATTTCCTCCTAATCCGAAAGAACACACCTTCTACATGTTTGCTAAAAAAGACATACATAAGCATATCCTTCCAGCTTCAGGTTAACTTCGCTCGCATTGGATTTGATTAAACTTCTCAAGGCACATATCAAATATGATGACTTTAAAACATCTTTCTAAATGATTTTGAAATTCTGAAAGTCTATCAGGCAGAGTTTGAGTTCACAACATACTAAATCATATTGCTATAACCATACTTGATTTTAATAGGCATAGTCATTTGGAACAAATAAAACATAGTCATTTGGCATAACCAGTAGTGATTTTAGTTGGCATAGTCATATGGAAGGTAGGAATATTTCTCCTATAAGAATAGGAGGAAATATTATCTTTCCTATTATTCACAAGCATTCCAAGAGCAAACAAGAAAAGCAAATAGGATATGATATGAAACATGGATTATTTCTTTGGACGGTAATTTGTGAATAGCGTAAACATGAACTGCTCCACTCAAGGTCATAAATACAACTTTTCTGTCAGTGTCATGAATCAAAATGAATTCATTACTAAACTCATGATAGATTACAGTATTAGCTTCAGCAATGACATTTTATAACAACAACAATAACAATAACAACAACAACAATAATAATAATAATAATAATAATAACAATAATAATAATAATAGAGGAATTTACAGTTAGGTGATATAACAGGCTGAAACAAGTTGATGCAAGCTTAAAAATAGTCTTAACAAAATGAATTCTCTAGAAAATACCTCCAACATAAATTAATTAGTATTGGAATGAAATGGGTCTAAATAGCATGAATGGATATAGAATTCGTATAGGCAACACCAACTAGTTTGGGATCCCCAACTCGTTTCGGATTAAGCTGTAGTAGATAGATTGGTAGATAAACTTCCTTTTAATCACAGTGCATTTTCACCTACTTCATCCTGCATCCATTAGAGCTTAAGATACTAATAGTTGGCATAATCAGTAGTGTTATTCCTAGAAGACGGCATTTCAAAAGTAAATGAATTTTTAAAAATAGCGTTAAAAGGGACAGAACTGCATTAATTTATCTTTTTTTCAGATAATGTAAAGAAATTTATTTTCATACATAAACAACAGGATGTGTGTTAATTTAAACAGCCGAAATCCAGAATAATGTGTTAAATCATATTTAAACCTTCAACTATCCAAAAACAACATGGTAAATGTCTATATGAAGTCTTAAAAGTATGAAGCAAGACGAGTAAACACATACTTGGGCTGCGGAAGAAATCTGGCAAGTGGCAAAAGCTTAGCTGGGTCAATGTAGAACTTATCTCCAGCTGAATATGAAGTCGCAATTATTCCCTCCATCATCTTTATCGAAAAATACTGTACAAGAAAGCACCAAAAAAACAATCCCATTATATTTTATAACACCAAAGCAACAAATTTTGAATCCCAACTTCTAATTTTACAATACAAAATAAAACAAGGGAAAAATAAAATAAGGAGAAAAAGGGTTTCTTACAGATTCATTAATGGGACCAAAAATTTCATCGACTTTTCCAATCTGGGTCTTGTTCTGAAGGTAAATGGGTGCATTAAAGTAAGGGATTTTCTCATTTGTTAGCTTAGTCACTGCATCTCCTTCACATGCGTGCACAAATGACGAAATCTCTGCATTTCAATATTCAAAAAAGAAAATCTTTTGTTTCAGTGCATTATTTTACCTATAGCAACACATAAAATCGAGGAGAGTCAAAAAGTACCAACTACTTCGGGAGGAGGCCCTTCATCACGAGGAGGGAAGCGACCCCCTCCACGGCCGAAGCCCCTACCGCCGCGGCCGCCGTCTCTGCCACCCCTAAATCCTCCGCCACCACGTCCTCTTGGAGGTCTCATGCTTCCTTCACTATCCACTCTAAGGAGGAAAATGAGGTTTAGGGTTTTAGAAAGTTTTAAGTAAATAGAACGAGGCAATTATTTGTTTGCCCATATTTACCCCTGATTAGAATTGTATTTCCTTCTCGCTTTGTCCTTTGTCCAAGAATGGAGTCAAACTATACGAAGCAATAGTCATATATGGATAAAAGATATTATACTAACACTAATGGTAGCGAACTGAGTAAGACAAAGAGAAACGTCCGACTATTTACGAACTTTCTATCCTAATCTTTGACCTCCACACCCTCCTGTCTAGGGTCATATCCTCTGTTAGCTCCAGCTGTGCTATGTCCCGCCTAATAATCTCTCCCCAAGACTTCTTAGGCAAAAGGAAAAGAAAATTAGTGATGGACCAATTATGTAGCTAAATAATAAAATTTTATCGCTAATCATATTCAGTGACAAAATTAGTGACAGATTATAAATATATCCTATTAGCTACAAGATGAATTTTGTAACTAATTCCTATTTTGTAAAGTCAAATTCCGTAATAAATTTTCTTAATAATAACATTAGTTTCTTTTTTACCAAAAAATAATAATTTAGGTACTTCTGTAAATTAATTATGGAAATTAATTTTTTATCACAAATTAATAATTCCTATTTTTTTCCAACAATAATAACTATTTTAAAACCTAATGCCATCGTAAATTTTAAGAACAAAAACAAATGGATTAAACAACCAAGCTTCTAAGAAAATACATCGTGGTGGAGTTTCATTGTTGGAAAAGAGACTTTCCTCCTACATTTTTGTATTTTTTAGTGTCTTAATATTTTGTATCCTTGTTAAAAGAAGGTATCAAACACTAAATTATATATATATATTTTTAAAACTTCTTTAATTTAGAACTCCTAAATATTAGAAATATTTTTTGATTTTATAATTTTATCCAATGTAAAATATATTTTTAAAGGGTAAAAAAGGCGAACGAAAATATTTCGCTAACGGCCTTCATGCTTTTAATATAGTATATATGGATTATGTAAGGATTTTCACAATTCTAGATTGTGGTTCATAAATAATCTATATAAAATCCTATCAATTATTTAGAACCGTGAAACTATATGATTTTTACATAAAATACATATACAATAACTTCAATCAAGAAAACTTACCTGAATCCATGATGTGTTTTCTTGATAATATTGAGCGGAGGCCTTCTTTAGAATTGTTGTTCTTGAGAAAAATTAGTACTTCTCTCTCTTTACCTTTTATGTGTTCTTTTCAGAATCTTATGAACCTTCGAAAACTTTTTAATTCAATCAGTATCCGAAACAACCAAGTTGCATAGTCAGTCGTAAAGAAAACATCAATTTTAATGGAAAATCATAAGTTCCTATACATTGCGCTTCTGATGCCACATGTAAGAATTTTTCATGTTCTAGATTGTGATTCATAAACAATCTATATAAAATCCTATCAATTATTTAGAACCGTGGAACTATATAATTTTTACATAAAATACATATATAATAACTTCAATCAAGAAAACTTACCTAAATCCATGATGTGTTTTCTTCGTAATATTGAGCGGAAGCCTTCTTCAAAGTTGTTGTTCTTGAGAAAATTCGTACTTCTCTCTCTCTTTACCTTTTCTGTGTTCTTTTCAGAATAGAATACATGTAAGGATTTTCACAATTCTAGATTGTGGTTCATAAATAATCTATATAAAATCCTATCAATTATTTAGAACCGTGGAACTATATGATTTTCACGTAAAATACATATACAATAACTTCAATCAAGAAAACTTACATGAATCCATGATGTGTTCTCTTGATAATATTGAGTGGAGGCCTTCTTCAGAATTATTGTTCTTGAGAAAAATCAGTACTTCTCTCTCTTTACCTTTTCTGTGTTCTTTTCAGAATAGAATGTGATGGAGTTACGCTATTCTTCTTTTTAATAGGCAGAGAGAGGGACCATCGGTTAATTTCTATTTTCCATCAAAGTGGGTTAGTGGAGAGTTATAACCATAATTAACTTTCCCTAATTTTATCCAAACTAATTTAGCAATATATTTATTAAACCAAATATTTTATAATCCACGTGGGCTATATTTTACATTCTCTCACTTGGCCCGCGTGATATTATCCACTTAATGGTTTAATAAATATTTCAATTATTATGTTTACAATAAAAATGTTAAATTCTCCTTCATTGAAACATCATTCATTGTTATTGAATAAATCAACTAATATGAGTCATGGCGGTCGTACGTCACTTTATTCGACATACTTCCTTCCATGTACTACAATATTAGTCTATTACTCAACACAACCTGTAAAAGTAATACTTAATTGGTCCAACGGTAATGCTTAGAGTATCTTATCTAAGCTAGAACCTGTCATTGTCATTTTCAATATTATATATACAAGAGAAAACAGGTACACAATATATATATATATATATATATATATATATATATATATATATATATATATATATATATATATATATATATATATGAGCTTAAGGTGTCAATTGCATAAACATAATAAAGTCTTTACATAAAATCATTCATTGCCATCAATAATACCCATTCTTTCAACATGCTCAGTAAATGTCTTAGGCGGCAATCCTTTCGTCAAAGGATCGGCAGCCATAAGTTTGAAGTGATGCCAATAAAATATGCTCTTCCATTAATACTTTGAGTTAAAATTAAATATACTTTAGAACCGTTGAACTATATGATTTTTACATAAAATAAGTTAATTCTAGTATTCTTTCATGATTAATTTATACCTTACAAGTAGTTATTTCCAACCTGGAATGCTTCAGCTGAAGCTCTTAAACCAGGGACCGTGCCTCGGAACCCGATGAAATTTATAAAATCCAATAACCCATTCAATTACGAGTCCAACCATACTAGTTTCGCTCAAATACGACTCCGAATCGATGTTCACAACTCAAAAATTCGCTTTATGAAGTTTTACGCAAACCCCCAATTTCCTCTTTAAACTTCATCAACCAATTGCCAAAAATAAAGATGGATTCATAAAATAAAATCAAAATCAAGTATAAAATACTTACCCCAATCCTTATGATAAAATTTGCTTCAAAAATCATTCCAATCCGAGCCCTCAATCTCAAAATATGATGAAAGAACTAAAACCTCAAAATATATAGAATCTGCCCAGGCATCGTTGCATCTGCGACATACTTAGCCGCTTTTGCGACAAACGTTCCGCTTTTGCGGAGAGGCACTGGAGAAATGGCCCTCGCACCTGCTGAAAAACATCTACTCCTGCGATATCGTAGGTGCAACACAAGGACCCGCATCTGCGCCAACTCCCGCTCATGCGCTCAAAATCTCGCGTCTGCGCGCACGCAGGTGCGCTACAAAAAATCCACTTCTGTAGCCTTCCTCACCCAACTCTCACCTCGCTTATGCGATGGACAACCCGCATCTACGAAGTCGTTTCTATGGCCAAAACTCCGCAAATGCGGCTACACAAGTACCCGCAACTCTTCAACAAGGCAACAAGAGGAAAAATGATCTGAACCACGTCCGTAACTCACCCGAGCCACTCGGGACCCCGACTAAATATACCGATAAGTCCCATAACATAATACGGACCTACTCGAGGCCTCAAATCACACATAATAACATCAAAACGACGAATCGAACCTCAATTCGTACTTGAATGAACTTTGAACTTTCAACTTTCAAAACTCGCGCCGAAATATACCAAATCAATATGGAATGAACCCAACTTTTGCACATAAGTCCCAAATGACATAACGAAGCTATTCAAATTTCCGGAACCATAATCCGAACCCGATATCATCAAAGTTAACTTCCGGACAAACTTATGAACTTTTCAAACCTTCAAATTTCTAACTTTCGCCAATTAGCGTCGAATACTTCTAGAATTATCCAAATGCAAATCCAGGCATACGCTTGAGTCCAAAATCATCATCCGGACCTAAAGAAACCATCAAAGCTCCGCTCTGGTGTCAAATTCGTAAAAGTCAAACTTAATCAACTCTTCCACTTAAAGCTTTAAACATAAAATTCATTCATCCAAATCACTTCCGGATCACCTGAAAAACCAAGATCAACGATTCACACAAGTCATAATACATCATACGAAGCTACTCAAGACTTCAAATAGCAGGAAGGAATGTCAACGCTCAAAATGACCGGTCAGGTCGTTATTATAATGGAGACTCATCCCTCAATCAACTCCTACATCGGCACATATAGTTTTGGGCTTGAGCATTCATAACCCAACCTTCTTCGGTGATCTAACGATACTCCCAAAATAGTTTCTATATAAAAAAAAAGTATGCATCTCATAGCCTTTTATAACCCTTTTGGTTCCATTAGCACTCTTAGCCATACATGTTATTCTATATACTTGGCACAATGGCCACATTTCATATTTCATATTATCATTCCTTCACTTTTAAGGATCATCACAAGTCATCAACATAAAGAACATTTGGAAATCTTGACTTTAAATACATGAGTAATAAGAGTCTTAAACACATTGAATTTTCTTCCCAAAAAAAGCATAATAATTTGCAATTGAAACATGAATTGAAGTCATAAGTATTAGATACAATAGCCATATTTGAAATATTTTCCCAATGGCGAGTAACATGATAGGGCAATTGGAACATGACTTGAGTACATACGCATTCGGATAAATCAATTATTAGGGATAACTCGGAACAATAAGAATAGGGGCTTGACAAACCACATTTGGAATTTACAAGGAACTCATGAATTTTAATTCTATAGAAGGAGTTTAACAACATACCTCAATTGAGCTTTCTTTAGAATTACTACAACGTTCCCCTACTGTTAATAACTTCAATCTATAGAAACATAACCAAATTGAACAATAATTAGGAAGGCGCCCATAGGTTTAGCTCATTTAGGCATTTCATCAATCATCAAACATGTGAAGTCGACTACAAGGTTCTATGATGGAAAACCTTCACCCACAACCAATTTCCCCAACTCAATAATTCATCAATATTAGTTCAACAATCTCCACGCCACTTTCATCGGCACTTGCATGCACAAATGACCAACTCCCAACTCAAGAATCATACCCCCCACTCCTCACATTCAAACCGAATTTGAAATTGAGAGCTAGGGATAAAACCTTACCTCTTTTGTAGAAGATTGTGAACTTCCCCCTTGAATCTTCAAGATTAAGCAAGAATTTGATGAGTAGGTATGTTGGAGCTCCTTCATCTTTCTCTATATTACTCTCCTCTCTCTAAAACAACAGTTGAAGCCTTCTAAAATAATGCTCGATGTCTTTTTATTAAAACATGGTCGGGTAAAGATTTCCCAAAAAATTAACCTCCGAGCCAGGTCTACGATTGCAGATGGGACCGCAAAATGGTTCTCCAAAACTTGGCTAGCCTGATCAAGTCTGCGGTAGATTTTGAAGTCCCCAAATCGATTCCACAGTCTCACATTGAACCGCAAAATTTCCTTCCAAAATTTTCCCTTGCTGAAATGCAACGGATATGTGGTTTGCACATTGGACCACGAAAAGACCCTCAAAACCAAGTTGCTTCTGATCTAATCCGCGATGGTTCTATGGCCAGTGGAACAGATCTATGGTGGCGAAGTGGACCATAGAATTGCCATTTATCTGCAAAATTTTCCACTAATTCCATAATTCTTCCAAACACATTAGCCTACCTTCCAAACACATTAGCTTACCTCGGCACCATAAAACCTCAAATTCTTGGCGAAATTTTACGGGGCCTTACATCATCCACTGCTTAGCATCATTCATCCTGGAATGATGGTGAGAGTCTTCTATGGACACCCAATGTGACTTAACTCTTCATTCACACACTAGAAGTTCAAAATTTGGCTAACTCCCCAAATTTCTAAAAATGTCGGCAGCGTTTCCCCTATATTTGGGCTTATCCACCTGTCAGAGAGACCAAGAAACCAATCCTAACAACATATTCATAACACAATGACTTATCATAGTATAAATACAACAAACCATAACATCATAAGTATTATATTACCAAAAGGGGCTTTAGCATAAACTATACAAGTTTAAGATAAGCCATAGAAATTAAACTTGCAACATTCCCTTAAACACAACTATTTGTTTACACAAACAAATAAGGGTATTTTCTTTTTATTTCTTCCTCGGCCTCCTAGGTGGCCTCTTCAACTTGTTGGTTTTACCATAGCACTTTCACGGAGGCAATCTCTTTATTTTCCAACTTCTGAACTTGTCTATCAAGAATGGCAACCGAAATCTCCTCATAAGTCAATTCTTCACTAAATTCAATAGCCTCTATTAGGACGATGAGCGAAGGATTTTCATCCACCTTCTTCAATATAGATACATGAAACACTAGGTGCTCTAAGGACATCTCTGGAGGTAGCTCGAGCCTATAAGTCACTTGACCAACCTTCTGAAAGATCTTGTACGGTCTGATATACCTTGGACTTAATTTCCCTTTCTTCCCAAATCACATTACTCCCTTCATGGGAGAAACTTTAGGGAACACCCAATCATCCTCTTTGAACTCTAAATCTCTACGACGCACATCCGAATAGGATTTCTAGCAGCTCTGAGCGGTTTTCAAAAGTTCCTTAATGATTTTGACCTTCTCCATCACCTGATTCACGAGGTATGGCCCTATCAATTCTACTTCTCCAACTTCAAACCAATCAATGGAAAATCTACATCTTCTACCATATAGATTATGACATCCAAATCCACTACTAAAAGTAAATGGATACGGTCGCATGCAATATAATATACCCAACTATGAGTCGGGGTCGAATCCCACAGAGAACAATATGTAGGCGAAAAGGCGTGTAAGAGAATTATCGCTTTTTATGCTAAGCCAAACACTTAGAAAGGTTTTGAGAAAATATTTATAACTAAATACGAAAATATAAACTAACCTAGAAAGCAAGTAAAATGATCAATGGCTACAAGCATGGATATAAGAAAAATTACACTCAAGTAACGATCTAATGTATTTCACAATTTTATAAATATGAGCGAGTTTATGTTAATTAGCCTCAGGTAATAATTCTTTATTAGCTTCTTCCAAAGACTAACAAGACTTCCTAATTGAATAATCCCTAAAATAATTAAGAGATTAAGCACACTCGAATATGGGTACAAGTAGTTCAATCCTATCCCTAGGTAGAATCTATAAAGTGAGGGTTAATGCCTCAACTTTTTGTTAATTAATCTTTCCCAACCCCAAATTATCTGTTTCAAAATTAATTCGAAGTGGGCGAGTCCTAAGGTTAGCTAATCCCTTTGGAAACATTAAAGAACAAAAATAACTAAAGAAACAATTACTCACTTCAATATAAATAAAAATCGTTCAATACATAAGCACAACAAGATATTTAATCCATACTTTATATATAAATATTCCCATAAACAAGATTCAAGTGTTGAGAAAAATACTACACACCTAGATATATAATATAACGCAAGGAAATGAATAAATGAACATAAATGGGTAAGAAATTCTCAACCAAAAACTTCAAATCTTCAAGACCCAAGTGTGTGTGCAAGAACCCTAGCTCCAAAACATGTTTTCTCTAGTCAAGATACTAAAAAATAAGCCAAAGATCTGTTTCCAATAAGCTCGGTCGTGTATTAAAGGGTTTGGAATAGAGAAAATGTGAAATGCCAAGTCTGCCCAGAGCTGAAGCTCGTTGGCCACACCTGTGGAAGGATCATCGCAGGTGCGGCTCCGCAGATGCACAATTCTGCACACAGATGCGATGGTGAGTAGACAATTAGATTTTCGCAGAAGCGGATCATGAGGTGCAGAAGCGGACCATGAGGTGCAGGTGCGGACCTTTTGTGCAGAAGTGCCTCAACAGATGCGGATGACCTACCACAGATGCGGTCCCAGCGGAAGTTTGCCATTTCCGCAAATGCGGCCTTATACTCACAGACGCGAGCTCGCAGAAGCGAACTGTGTTCCACAGATGCGGAATCACTAAAGGAATTCGCACTTCTTTAACTCTTTTTTGCTCAATTCCATTCAATTGACTTCAACTCTCTTCATGACATCATTTACCTAAAAATCTAGCAATACACACTATAAACAACCTCATATTATAATTAACGGATACAAAAACTAGAGAAAAGAGACTAAAATAAATGGTAAAATAATCACTCATCAACACCCCCAACTTAAAGCTTTTTCTTGTACTTAAGCAAATCAAAATAAAAAATTCAATGAGGTTCTACTATTTAAAGCACAAGTAGCATCGATATCATTCCCAAATCACATTCTCCAATTAAGCACCATACTTATGGCATTGGTTGGTACTAATAATTAGGCTCAAGCATGTGAACTTCAACAAAATAACTCCCTCATTTAAAAACAGTCTCACGGATGCAATGGAGTTTCAAAATAATCAAGTGACAACAACCAAGCCTCAATATGTGACTCAAAAAACACTAGTCTACGACATATGCTCAAATTACTCAATTCGGAATCTATCAATGTCACCAATCCATCATAATCCATGTGCACTCACAAGAAAGAAAGTCCCAAAATCATCATATTTACAATAACAACACAAGGGACAAATACACAAAGACACTCACTCTCAACAAAGAATTTCAAGTGTTACAAATATCATGCCATAAGCTTGCCCTTATTTTAATTCGCCGCCAATTTAAGAACATTCAGTTGGAGATCCTGTAAGGGCTTTTTAAGCTTGTAATGTAGGCTTAGGGAAGGGTAGGATAATCATTTGGGATACAAGTGACTATACCCTCCTTGAACACTATTCACATTTGTCTTTCTTTTTGCACTTTGCTTCTTTTTAAACCACATAGCCCTTAATGACATCTAGTTACCAACATAGAACCACCTTAAAGTACCTCTCTAATTTTCTCAAGATTCCATTATATATATATATATATATATATATATATATATATATATATATATATATATTCTCTTTTGCTTTTCTTTTGGAGCTTGATTATCTTCATATAAACAACCTTGAGGTATATGCTTCTACACACAATGTACATCTTCACCATTTCCTAATTGACACCAATACCCATAACTTAGGCTTTTAGCCCCATTCTCAACATTCAAGGAGGGACGGGTTTAAAAGAGGAAATTATTTCACACAAGGGTAAAGGTTTGTAATGTAGTAGCCAAATAAAAGGTTAAAGGCTCAAATGGGGTTATGTCACGACTCCAATTTCCCTCCGTAGGATGTCGTGACGGCACCTAGTCTCCAAGACTAGGTAAGCCTAACAAGTATGCGGAATAATCGAAATATTAGCTAAAACTCAAAAACGTCACAATTATAATAAATAAAAACTGCAACTCAAGTATAAACAACTCCAAAACCCGGTAGATATAAGTCACAAGCTCTAAAGAGAAATACTAAATATCCCTATACATCAGAGTCTGACGAGGATAAGGTGAAAACATAATACAGTTAGAGGGGAACTCCGAGGTCTGCATACGCTGGCAGATGTACCTTGAAGTCTCCATGTACTGACTAGCTCACTGATACCTGGCCTGGTAGGCAGTACCTGGATCTGCACAAAAAGATGTACAGAAGCGTAGTATGAGTACACCACAACGGTACCCAATAAGTGCTAACCCTAACCTCGGTAGAGTAGTGACGAGGTCAGGTTAAGGCCCTACTGGAATAATAAGAAAGCAATGCAAAAGATATAATGATATAATAAAATGACAAAGAAGTGTAACAATAGAAATTCACAAAAGGTAACAACATGGAATCAAAGAGAAAATTACAACACGTAAGGAAGCAAAAATCTTATAAGTTAAGGAACAACAGCAACAACAACTACAATACAACAAATAGAGGAAAGCAACAAGGCACTCCCGTGGTACTGCCTCGTAGTTCCAAAAGTAAATATCTCACAATGGCACGACAAAAATCTCATGCAAATAATAACATCCACACGGCAGAAACCTCGTGCTACAATAACAACCCGCATGACAGAAACCTCATGCCACAATAACAATCTGCACGGCAGAGACCTCGTGCCACAATAATAATTCGCACGGCAGAAACCTCACGCCACAATAACAATCCGCACGGCAGAAACCTCGTGCCACCACCAAACAATTATCTCAACAAAACCACGAAAACCAACACAACAAATGAAACAAAGATATTGCAAGCAAAGAATCCCACAGTTAAAGAATGAATACAAAATCAAGAAAGCAGGACATTCAACTAAGCATGTTGTACAAATTTCAAATAAGAGACAAGGCACGTAGACATGTGCAATTAGGCTAAACATGATGACTACATATACTAGAGTTACTCAGTTAAGGAAATAAAAGGAAACTACTTAGCAAAAACCAGATTTTTAATATTTAGCCCAAGCACGCACTCGTCACCTCGCGTACACGGCCTTCACATATTGCAAATTACCATAACATTACCAAATCCTAAGGGGAATCTCCCCCATACAAGGTTAGACAAGTCACTTACCTCAAACCTCGCTCAATCAATCATTAAGAATGCCTTTCCCTCGATTTCCCAACTCCGATCGACTCGAATCTAGCCTAAACAATTTCATACTATAAATAGAACTATAGAAAACTAATTTAAATGATGAAATTACGACTTTAACGAAGAATTAAAAAATCGCTCCAAAAGGTCGACCCGGGCCCACTTCTCGAAACCCGACCAAAATTATAAAATCCAAACACCCATTTAATATCGAGTCCAACCATACAAGAATTACTCAAATCTGACCTCAAATCGACTTTCAAATCCTTAATTTTAGCCTAAGAAGTCTTTCCAAAATTTTCCCATATTTCCAACTAAAAATACTAATTAAATGATGAAAACAACAATAAATTAGTGGGAATTAATCAAAAACGAGTCAGGAATCCTTACCCAAATGCTTTCTATGAAAGCCCCTCAAACGTTTGCCTTAATCCGAGCTCTCTAGGTCCAAAAATGGATAATGAAATCAAACCCTCGAACTTAGGACTTTTCTGCCCAGTGAATTCGCATTTGCGAACCCACAACCGCATCTGCGGCCCCGCACCTGCGGAATTTCCATCGCAGGTGCGGTTCTCACTTAGCCCAGCAACCTCTGCTTCTGCTGACCAAAATGCAAATTTGTGCTCCCGCTCCTACGGAATGGGCTCCGCTTCTGCGACCCTAGGCTTGGCTAGCCTTTCCGCTTCTGCGCTTCCTCAACCGCCCTTGCGAGTCCGCTTCTGCTCTTCCTCAACCGCCCCTGCGAATCCACTTCTGTGGAACTCTGACTGCATCCGCGGTCCCAGCTAGGCAGGCCACAATTTGCTTCTGCGATCAACCCCCCGCATTTGCGAGTCCGCACCTGCGGCCAATTCCTCCGCAGGTGCGATGACACCAGAAGGCTGGAACTTCAGCAATTGCATAAGTTCAAGATTTGTTCTGGATTCAATATGAATTATACCCGGGCCCCCCAGAACCCCGTCTGAATATACCAACAAGTCCTAAAACATCATACGAACTTAGTCGAGCCTTCAAATCATATCAAACAATGCTAAAAACACGAATTGCACATCGATTCAAGCCTAATGAACTTTAAAACTTCTAACTTCGACATTCGATGCCGAAACCTATCAAATCACGTCCGACTAACCTCAAATTTTGTACAAAAGTCATAATTGACATTACAGACCTACTCCAACTTTCGGAATCGGAATCCGACCCCGATATCAAAAAGTCCACTCCCGGTCAAACCTTCCAAAATCTTTCAACTTTCCAACTTTCGCCAATTAATGCCGAAATGACCTACGGACCTCCAAATCAACATCCGAACACGTTCTTAAGACCAAAATCACCCTATAGAGCTATTGGAACCGTCAAAACTCCATTTCTGAGTCTTCTTCACACAAATCAAACTACGGTCGACTCTTGTGACTTAAACTTCCAATTTAGGGACTATGTGTCCCATTCCACTCCGAAACTCCCCCGAATCCGACACCAAGAACCCCGACAAGCCACAAAACCATAAAATGAAATAGAGGGAGAAATGAACAGGTAATCAGGGCTAATACTCTCAAAACGACCGGCCGAGTCATTACATGTTAACTAATGTTAATATTTATGCAATGGTAGACTCCAAAGGCTAAAGAGATTTTTTCAAAGATCACAAACAATGCCTAAGGTCATCCCTCTAACTAAGCATAATTAACATTAGCATTGAAAGACCAACCGGGCAAGTTCTAGATAATAAAAGTAAACACAAGAATTATTTTTAACAAAAACTAACACACATGGCACATGAACTAATTAAGAGGGATCAATTTCACTTCTTAATAAGAACAATTAGAGCAATATTATGCCAACTAGTGGGTAAAGAGTCACAAAATGAGCCAAAAAGTTATCACAAATGTTATTCTTTCCCATGGAACTTACTTTTTCAATTTACAACCAAAATTCGGAGGGGTATTCTTAATTCACGCTTCACATATAAGAGACTAATTTTATTAGTACCAAATAATCCAAAAGTCTCCTTATAATAAAACAAGACTAATTCCCTTAAAAAAGTTGGCATGTTATCCATCATAGAAAAAAATCACCCGGTTCAACACAAAAATATTCCTCTGGAAAAACCGTAGCATAAATAAAACCCAAGGAGATTTATTATAAATTATATTACTACTAAGGAAAAAAATAATATAAACTAAAAGCTACTAAAGAAAATAAAATAAACACTAGGGGAATAAAAATAAAATAACTAAAAACTACTAAAGGAAATAAAATAACAAAAGAAACTAATACTAAAAGAATAAACATAATATAAACTAAAAACTACTAACATAAATAAATAAATAAATAAAAATAAAACAGAATAACAAAAGCGACTGATCCGCAAATACATGACCAATCACAAACAACGCCTGACAAGAGCACATGATAAACAATAGTAAAACAAGCCCGGCAGGGGCACATAATATCCATACAAAAGCATAAGCCTGGAAAGGGCACACATTAAGTATCAATATACAAATAAAGTATGCTCCCTAAAGCCACCCCCAACTATAAACACTATAGTGTCCTCACTGCACAATATCAAAATGAAATAAGAGTAGTTTGAGGGTCTCCCTGAGGTCTGCATCAGACTAGCAAACTGCGGGAAAAGGGTCATCTCTGCTGTGTAGAGCTCTCGGCCTCATCATCATCGGTATCATCAGTATCAACATTAGCAACATTCGACAAGAAGGAATACTCTTCACTATCATCTTTGTCCTCGCCCAGTATCTTCCTGTTTGGCTGCCCTCTTTGAAGATGGACTTGATGCCTCTCCACATCTTCACCATGAACTTGTCCTTGTTATTATTTCTCTCCTTCTCCTTCTATAAGTCTACCTCAAGATCTATATGTGCCTTGGCCTTATTGCTATAGGCTTCCTCGAGCCTGCTAACAGAAGCTGCCAACTTCTCATGAGACTCTGCCTGCTTTTTCTGGGCCTCCGGGTATGTCTTCATTTCTTCTTTAGTACAATAATCATTCCTAGGCTGGGAGTGTGAGAGTCCACTAGGGAGATGTGATGCTAAGTCACGAATAGAGATAAGCTGGGAGTTTAGCATCCCAAATAGTCCCTCAGGCAGTGCTGCTTGTGAGGAGGACTCTGGTTCGGCAACTGTGGTGATTTTCCTCCTCTTACTCTTTACTGCACTACCCTTACCCGTTACTCTCAATGGATGAAAGGGTTTGTCGGCCATAACCAACAATCGGTGCTACGCACATCAACATTTGCCCACCGATACAACTGTGTAATCAATGAAGGGAACATCAAGCTTGGACTGTCATCTAGCAAGTACTATTTCAGCTCCTGAATGATATAATAACTGACATTCACACGAATGCCATCAAGTTTGCATGCGATCATCAAGGCCCTGCCATATGAAACATCCGAAACATTACCATAAGGTGACACTCTGTTGCAGATGATGTAATGCCATATATTGGCCTCAGTTGTAAAGTCGATGGATCTTAAACCCTTTCTCTTGTTGGCCCACTTTGCTCTCTTATCTGTGGGATAAAGTTTAGAAGCTAGCCAATCTCCGTTTGAGCAATGATCCTTTTCTCGTACCAGCTCAAGTGGATGATCCGGAAGCCCTAAAACATCATTGATCTGCTCAGTTCCAAACCACACTATTTTGCCTCTTATGGTGAGTTGTGGCTCATTGATGTTTGTACGCTTAAGGTTTGCGTAAAATTCACGAACCCACTCCTCATTGGCCTCACAAGGAGTAGGCATGAAACAAGACCAACCGGTGGTCTATAGATGACCATAAAAATCTGGAAGTAGCTCGGCCAATTTATCCTCGGAGATTTCCTTTTCAAGTATGACCTTCTTTGTAAGAAGGTTGTCATAATATCGGTAATGACAATCAACGGACATGAAGTGATCAGTGTCAAATTGTTCCTCCACAACCTCTTCCTCAATTTCATTATTAAGTGCCAAATTTTCATTTGTGTTTGGGTTCGTTTTTGAAGCTTAAAATACATAAAAAATCAAAACCAAGTTAGTTGGACATTATAATCATGTTGAGAAATTTAAAACAATGCAATTAGGCCAAAGAATCAAGCCAAACGGACCCAGCAAGCCAAAGTTGCA
The DNA here is from genome assembly GCF_000390325.3 of Nicotiana tomentosiformis. Taxonomy (NCBI): domain Eukaryota; kingdom Viridiplantae; phylum Streptophyta; class Magnoliopsida; order Solanales; family Solanaceae; genus Nicotiana; species Nicotiana tomentosiformis. Next base: position 47,581,860 of record NC_090814.1, on the reverse strand, counting down.
GAGCTACTATTTTTGCAAAAATTGCCTAGTTACCGCACCTACTGAAAAACCATCGCAGGTGCGGTTCCGCTTCTGCGGAATTTCTTTTGCTTCTGCGAACTATCAGTGCTGACCAAAAATTGCGCCTGCGGAATGGAAATCACAGGTAAGAGACCGCATCTGCGGCCCTTTTCCTGCTTATGCGGTGTTTATCAGGGGTTTCAAAAACCCAGCATCTGCAATTATTTTTCATTCCAAACATGATTTTGGTACACAATTTATACTCAAGACTTCTAAATTTGTACATTGCATGATTAGGAGACTTAATTAAACTTGATTTTAAGGCACTTCACAACCAAAATACTCTTGGACAAATTATCGAACATTTAACGAGCAAAGAGAGGTCATGCTTCTTTAAACAAATTAGGTACTCATATTTTCCCAAATGTTTTTCAACAACAACAACACACAATAGCACATACTCTCAACCAATTTCCTCACCCCTAATATCAACACTAATCAAGATGGGGAAAAAGGAGACTTTGGGGAATGACTGTGGAGAATAAATGAAGAAGAAGAAGAAAATCGAAAAGAGAGCAGCTAAGAGAGGGACGAAGATGATTACCTGATTGTCTTGTGTGAGAGAAGTAGAAATTGAGAGCAATGGAGTGGTTGAGTAGCAGTTATGTGAGAGATGGAGGAGTTAAAGTTTGGGAGAAAAGGGGTTAGAGTGTTACCTATTGAAGAGAGGGATTTGTTCTTTAAACATACCCGATATGCCGCTTCTATGAGTTTTTGACCGCTTTTGCGGCTATGCTTTTGCGGTTGAGGAACCGCTTCTACGAAGAAAATGCATCAGTGCTCCATTTTGTGCTTCTGTGAGGACGCATCTGCGTGAAAAGTTCCGCAGATACGATTGCACCAGATGACTGATGCACAGACTGGGCAACCACTGTTTTGGTTCATTCCAACACCTCAAACTCCTCAATTCAACTCCAAAAAATCTTAAACTTTGCAGAATAGTCAAAAATAATATAATAAATATTCTAAAAAGGAAAATTTTGAAAAATGACTAAAAATTTTAAAAAAGATGGGTTGCCTCCCACCAAGCACCGCATTTAACGTCGTGACACAACGCTAATCAACTTTACCACTTTTCTCACCACTTGAAAGATATGAACTGGGAACCTCACTTGGAATCAAGCTTGTGACCACGTGCAGCGGGGGGGGGGGGAGGGGTGGTAAGTAGATGATCAAGACAAACTTTAATTTCTTCGTTTTGCATTTCTTGGCTCTCTTTTGAGGTATGTCATTTTGCATTCTTGAATTTTCAAATTGCAAGATGTATGGCTTTTGTCTTCCTTCTTTGTACTCCCGCATGGATTCACATGGTTCAATTCCCATATCACCATACACGGCCAAAGTTGAAAAGTGCTTGGAATGAGATATCAAACTCCCAACTTGCAACTTTTTTGGATTTTGACATCCTCTTTTTCCCCCGAACTAGAATCATTTTCAACTACATCGGTTGGCATCACTAACATGCATGGAGTCGGTTGGCGGATGTTCAATTTTGATTCCTTAAAATAAAGCTCACTTTCTTCCTTGAAGTTGGACTTTTCTTGAACTCTTTCCACACTCTCAAGTTGGTGGGCATAATGAGGCTCAACCAATATTTTCATTCGATTTTCCAAGGTGCGGATATTCTCATCATTTTGAGTTAGTACTGGTTTCAAGTCCTCGAGTGCCAAGTTGTGCTTCCCCTCATTTTCAAGAATGGCCTCCAACATGTGCATCGACCTCTCATTATGAGTATTTGAGAGTTCTTCTTGATTTGGATCGAGTGCCAAAGAAGGATTTTTGGCTTCAACCTCTAAGGAAGGTTCTTGGCTATCATTCACTTCCGAGGATTTTTGAACCTCTAAAGCTTCAAGCATTTCTCCCATTTGTAAGTTCAACCTTTCAAGCGCCAAATCATTTTGGAGACTATTTTTCAAAAGCTCTTCCAAGGTATTTTGCTCTTTGTTTCCTCCTTCAAGTAGGCATTCCATTATGAGCTTGAACTCTCTATTTTGACCATGTTTAATTTCTTTCACTTCCATATCCCTATACTTGTCATCACAAAATGTAGAATCATCATAGTGGGGGTTTGGGGAAGGGAAGGACAACTAAGAATAATTAGCCCAATTGCAATTTTGACCACCATACTTATCACATATACTCCACTCATGGGTTTGAGATTGTGCACACAATCTCCCCCCCGGGAGAATTTAATTAACTTTTCCGTGAGTGTATTACTCCACAATAAGGACAAGGGTCATCAAAGTATGAACAACTACCATCCGACCAATTTCATTATGTGATGCCATTTTTCAAAAACAAAGAAACTGTACAAGAAACAAATAAGAAAAAAAACAAGAAAAATAAACAAAGATAAAAAAAATAATTACACAAATATTCACAAGTTTGGACCTAAGCATGTACGCTTATTTCTTAAACAACCTAATACGCCAAATATTTTTCCGGTAATGACACCAATTTTGGTGACGTTCAAATCCACTACTAAAAAGTAAATGGACACGGTCACATGCAATATAATATACCCAACTATGAGTCGGGGTCGAATCCCTCAGAGAACAATATGTAGGCGAAAAGGTGTGTAAGAGAATTTATCATTTTTAATGATATGCCAAACACTTAGAAAGGTTTTGAGAAAATATTTATAATTAAATGCGAAAATATAAACTAACCTAGAAAGCAGGTAAAATGATCAATAGCTACAAGCATGGATATAAGGAAAATTACACTCAAGTAACGATCTAATGTATTTCACAATTTTATAAATATGAGCGAGTTTATGTTAATTAGCCTCGGGTAATAATTCTTTATTATCTTCTTCCAAAGACTAACAAGACTTTCTAATTGAATTATCCCTAAAAAAATTAAGAGATTAGGCACACCGGAATATGGCTACAAGTAGTTCAATCCTATCCCTAGGTAGAATCTATAAAGTGAGGGTTAACACCAAGTTCTTGTTAGTTAATCTTTCCCAACCCCAAATTATCTTTTCCAAAATTAATTCGAAGTTATTGGGCGAGTCCTAGGGTTAGCTAATCCCTTTGGAAATATTAAAGAACAAGAATAACTAAAGAAACAATTACTCACTTCAATATAAATAAAACTCGTTCAATAACTCAAGCCATCTCCTTTGCCTTAGATTCAACTCCTTCTACTTGAAGATATATTGAAGAATCTTGTGTGAATATGTCCACATGGACCCCATACAAATAATGACGCCAAATCTTCAATGCAAACACCACCACTGCAAGCTCTAGGTCGTATGTTGGATAATTCTTCTCATCGTTCTTGAGTTGCCTAGAAGCATAGGCGATCACCTTGCCATGTTGCATTAATACACACCCAAGTCAAACCATTGAAGCATAACAATACACAACAAACCCATTCGTACCCTCCGGTAAGGTCGACACCAGTGTTGAAGTCAACCTTGACTTTAACTCTTGAAAACTCTTTTCGCAAGTATTTGACCACTGGAGTTTAGCTGCCTTCTGCGTCAATTTAGTCAACGGAGAGGCAAGAGAAGAAAACCCCTCCACGAACCTTCTGTAAGACCCGACTAAGCCCAAGAAACTGTGAATCTCTATCAGATTTGTAGCTCTAGGCCAATTCTTCACAGCTGCAATCTTTTGAGGATCAACCTTGATTCCCTTGCCGGAGACAACATGTACTAAGAAAGTGACATACTCGAGCCAAAACTCACATTTTGAGAACTTTGCATATAACTTTTGCTGATATAGAGTTTGCAAAACTGGCCTGAGATGATCGGTGTGGTCCTCTAGACTTCGTGAATACACCAGGATATCGTCAATGCACACTATCACAAAAGAGTCTAGGAAAGGCTTGAAGACTCCATTCATAAGATCCATGAAAGCTGCCGGCATATTCGTTAGCCCGAATGACATCACCAGAAATTTAAAGTGCCCATACCGGGTCCTGAAAGCTATTTTCAGAATATCCTGCTCCCTGATCTTCAATTGGTGATACCCCAATCTTAAGTCAATCTTAGAGAAGTACTTGGAACCTTGCAACTGATTAAATAATTCATATATTCTTGGAAACGGGTACTTATTATTGATTGTAATCTTGTTGAGGTGTCGATAGTCAATACACATCCTTAGTGTCCCATCCTTCTTCCTTACAAAGTGAACCGGTGCGCCTCAAGGCGACACACTCAGTCAGATAAAACCCTTCTCTAGAAAAACCTTCAAATTCTCCTTCAGTTCCTTCAATTTTGTGGGAGCCATTCTATAGAGTAGAATTGATATAAGCTGCGTGCCCAACAACACATCGATTCCAAAGTGAATCTTCCTATCTGGTGGGATTCCAGGAAGCTCATCAGGAATGACCTCCAGAAATTCATTCAGGACTGGTACTGACTCAAGTGTTGGTGTCTCAGCCAGTGTCCGTGATTCGGACCAAATGGTAGATACATCCCTTGCTGATCATTTTTGTGGCCTTAAGGTAAGAAATAAACCTACCATTTGGCACAACATCATCCCCCTTCCACTCGATGACTAGCTCTTCTGGAAACTCAAACCTAACAATTCTGGTTCGGCAATCAAGCTTTGAAAAACATTTGTAAAGCCAGTCCATCCCTATTATCATATTAAAATCCACCATCACCAACTCAATAAGATCATCCGTGGTGTCTCGACCATGTAGTGTGACAATACAATCCCTATAAACCCGTGTGGCCATAATAGACTCACCAAGTGGTGTAGATATAGAGAATGGCTCATACAGCTGTTCCGATTCTATCATGAATTCCATAGCAACATAAGGAGTGACATATGACAAGGTGGAACCTAGATCTATAAGAGCATATACATCATGAGATTGGATAGTTAGTATATCTTTGACGACATCTGGAGAAGTCTCTAAACTCTGGCGGCCCCTCAGGGCATAGAACCTACTGGGTCCTCTCGAACTAGTGCACCTCCCCTAGCTGCACCACGCTCTGCGGGATGCTGGAGTACCTTGAGCCGGAGGAGGTGCTGCAGAAGTAGTAGCTGCTAAACTGGTCGGCTGCGCCATACCCCTACTAATATTCTGGCGGGACGAACAACAATCTCTATGAATATGAGCCTTAAGACCACACCCGTAAGATATGGGAAGGTCCATGTAACAGACTCCTGAGTGCATCATCCCACACCTAGGGCAGGAGGGCCTCCATTGCGCTGAAATCTTTGGCATGACTAACCCTGCTGATAAGATCCCCTATTGCCCTTACTAGGCCTAAAACAACTCCACTGCTACTAACCGAACCCTAATGGCAGTGCACTAGTTGAAGACTGAGAAAATTACTGTGATGGCCTAGACGACCCTCCCCTGAACATCACCTTTCCACTACTACCACCACTAAAAGAACCACCAAAGCCTCCTTGTTACATCTCACTTCATTCTGTTATTCAATTTTCAGGTCTCCGTGTCTTAAGCAAATGCCACCATCTTCCCATAATTCATATCATAATTAAAGGTGGCTCTAGCGGCCTCGTTGATAACCAATGGGCTAAGGCCCTGCACAAAACTGCGTACCCTGACCTCCATAGTAGGCAACATATAAATAACATGCTTGGAAAGATCTATAAACCTCAGATGGTAGTCCCACACACTCATACTACCTTGCTTCAAGTTCTCCAACTCAGTGGCACGGGATACCATAGTCTCGGCAGGCAAGAAATGATACATGAAGGCATCCGTAAACTCATTCCACTTCACCGAAGGGATCCTCTCCTCACGGGACTCCACCTACAACTCAAACCAGGAATACACCACTTCTTTCAAATGATAGGAGGCCAATTCCACTACTTCTGTCTCAGTGGCACGCATAATGTAGAAAGTCTTGTGCATCTCATCAATAAATACCCGGGGGTCCTCCTCGGACTTAGTACCCATGAATACCGAAGGATCCAACTAAAGGAATCGGTTCACCCTGGAACAAGCAGAATCCCCTTGTTGGCTAGAGGAAGTAGGTGTAACATTCAATCTCTAGGCCTGGGAAGCCACTATCTAAGTCAACATTTGTATGGCTCCCCTAAGGTCTCCATCAGAAACACTAGGACAGAAAGTTAAGGCTGGAGGTAGAACTGGAATATCAGTTAGAGGAGGAATCAGTGGATTCTCAACAGGAATAGTAGAATCAGGAGGTGTTGTGGTTGGGGGAATGTCCTCAGCCCTTGGGTGCTCACTCGCAACATCAGGTACTTCATTAAATGCCACTCCTGGGGTGGCATTGTCCCTTTGTCCACTCCTCGCCATCTTCTTAGGCACCATGTACTGAAAATTTGAACAATTCATGAGTTAAAAAGGGAACAGTCCTATGATCAGCTCTGTTGCGCGATCTAGAATATCAAAGAAGGGTGACATTCCTAAATACCCAAGTAGTCTCCTAATTATAGATGTGGTAGACAACATACCGATAAGAAAGACTCAACTAGACACGATCTGAGACATCCTAGGACACTTTAAAAACTTAATCTCTAATACCAAGCTTGTCACGCCACATCCTTGGGGAGCGGGACCATCGCTCAACCAAGTTACCCCAATCAAGCAAACCTACTTAGTGCCTACCCTCCAGTTATGCAAATTAACAATTCGAGAATGAATTACAAGAGATAGATAGTGAGAGAATGAAACAGTTCAACATCATGTTTCATTACTTAAGGAACTTCATTATAGATTACCAAAATATTACAAGTTCATAGAAGTGGAAATATCCGACGATTACATCATTTTAGATTTTTTTCCCAATTCCAATCACATCCCACAGTATATCCACAGAGCCTCTAAATGAAACAGAAGAGTAGTATGAAAGTGCCGATGACAAGGCCCGGCTATACCTCAAAAGTAATGTACAAGATAATTAAAATGACACAAGGACCCGATATAGAGTAGGGCTCACCAAGTCAGCCGAGAAGAGGGTATGGTGCTATCAACAATTAATGCCACCCGCTGAGGAACCACCTGCATACATTAAAGATGGAGCACCCTCGGCAAAAGGGGACGTTAGTACATATGTAGTAGTACTAGTATGTAAAGTTAAATATCCTCTCATGGATCGGAATGCCACATAAAAGGAGAGAAATGTGGAAGCAGTAAGTACGTCAATCATATTTAAATGCCAAGTTAAAAAAAAGTAATGCTTCAAGTAAACATTTTCATTTTAGGTTAGGAGATCCTTAGTAATGACACACCACCATGCACATGGCATGGAGTCCGATCTCCGCTCGATCGGCTAAGCTGTCTCACCCTAATGTATGCGGGTGGACATAGAAACACAATACCACCATGTGCACGGCATGGTGTCCGATCTCTGCCCGATCGGCTAGGCTGTCTCACCACAATGCCATGGGGTCGACATGGTCCTTACTAGCTATCAACTCATCCCAATCAAGGGGAATAATCTCAATATAACATATTGGGGACTCATTCCTTAATCAACTTCTACACCGACACATGTAGTTTCGGGCATGGGCATTTAAAACCCAGCCTTCTTCGGTGATCTAACGATACTCCCAAAATAGTTTTTATATAAAAGAAAAGTATGGATATCATAGCCTTTTTATAACCCTTTTCATTCCATTGGCACTCTTGACCATACATGTTATTCTATATTCTTGGCACGATGGCCGCATTTCATATTTCATATTATCATTCCTTCACTTTCAAGGATCATCACAAGTCATAAACATAAAGAACATTTGGAAATTATGACTTTAAATACATGAGTAATAAGAGTCTTAAACACATTGAATTTTCTTCCCAAAATAGAGCATAATGATTTGCAATTGAAACATGAATTCAAGTCATAAGCATTAGATACAATAGCAATATTTGAAACAACAAGATAGGGTAATTGGAACATGACTTGAGTACATAAGCATTCAGACAAATTGATTGTTAGAGGCAATTCAGAACAATAAGAATAGGGGCTTGACAAACAACATTTGGAATTTACACGGAACTCATGGATTTCAATTTTATAAAGGAAGTTTAGCAAACATACCTCGATTGAGCTTTCCTTAGAATTACTACAATGTTCCCCTACTCTTAGAAACTTCAATCTATAGAAATATAACCAAATTGAACAATAATTGGGAAAGCACACATAGGTTTATCTCATTTAGGCATTTCATCAAACATCAAATGTGTGAAGTCGACTACAAGGTTCTATGATGGAAACCCTTCACCCATAACCAATTTCCCCAACTCAATAATTAATCAATATTTGTTCAACAACCTCCACACCACCTTCATCGGCACATGTATGCACAAATGACCAACTCCTAACTCAAGATTCATACCTCACACTCCTCACATTCAACTCAAAGAGCTAGGGATAAAATCTTACCTCTTTTGTAGAAGACCTTGTGAACTTTCCCCTTGAATCTTCAAGATTAAGCAAGAATTTGATGAGTAGGTATGTTGGAGATCCTTCCTCTCTCTCTAGATTACTCTTCTCTCTCTAAAACAACACCTGAAGCCTTCTAAAATAATGCCCGATGCCTTTTTATTAAAATAGGGTCGGGTAAAGATTTCCCAAAAATTCAACATTCCAGCAGAGTCTGTGATATAAGATGGGACTGCAAAATAGGTATGCAATCCGCAAAGTGGACCACGAAATGGTTCTCCAAAACTGGGCTGGCCTGATCAAGTATGCGGCTGATTCTGCGGTCCGTGGGTCGATTCCGCAGTCGTACATTGGACCGCATAATCTCCTTCCAAAATGTTCCCTTGCTGAAATGCGAAGGATATACGGTCCGCAAAACGGTTATGCACTCGCACATTGGACCGCGAAAAGACACTCAAAATTAAGTTGCTCCTGATCTAATCCCCGTTGGTTTTGTGGCCAACAAAACAAATCCACGGTCGCGAAATTGATCGCATAATTGCTATTTTTCTGGAAATTTTCCACCAATTCCACAATTCTTTGCACAACCAAAAAGGTCTGTAACCTTCGAAATGCATTAGCCTACCTCGGTACCATAAAACCTCAAATCCTTGGCAAACTTTTACGGGGTCTTACATTTGTTATTGTGTTTATTGATAATATATTGGTGTATTCTTGCAGCCGGGAGGAGCATGAGCATCACTTGAGGATTTTGCTCCATACTTTGAGGGAGAAGAAGCTATTTGCTAAGTTCTACAAGTGTGAGTTTTGGTTAGACTCGGTGGCATTCTTGGTTCACGTGGTGTCTAGTGTGGGGATCAAGGTGGACCCGAAAAGATTGAGGCAGTTCAAAGTTGGCCAAGACCTTCTACCACTATTAAGATCCGGAGTTTTGTAGGTTTGGTTGGGTATTATTGCCGCTTTATGGAGGGTTTCTCATCGATCGTAGCTCCATTGACTAGGTTGACTCAAAAAGGTGCCCATTCAGGTAGTCTGACGAGTGTGAGGAGAGCTTTTAGAAGCTCTAAACTGCCTTGACTATAACTCTAGTTCTGGTTTTGCCTTCGGCATCGGGTTCATGTACAGTCTACTATGATGCTTCACGGGTTAGCATTGGGTGTGTATTGATGCAGGATAGTAGGGTGATTGCTTATGCTTCGCGTGAGTTGAAGCCCCTGATAAGTGTGGATTTTTAACCACTTATTACTACCCTCTTGCTTTAGTTTTAGTCTGAAAGTAGTGATTTTTGTTTCCAAATCTAATGAAATTGTTTGAATTGTAGAAATGTTGGAGGAATAGAGCTCAACGAAGAAATCTCACTCAAAAGGTGTATTCCAGCTCAACCAGGCAAAAAGGAGAAATGCAAAGCAGAAGTGTGTCCGCAGAAGTAATTTTGCAGCCGCAGATGATCATGCGGTCCGCAAAAATGGAAGTACGACCATAGATGAACCCTTGAAGCCTCAGAGGAGTTTAGTAGAAGCAAGGTCCACATACCAAATTGTGCGGCCGCAAAAGCTGGTCATACTGACAAGACTGATAAGTTCAAAAAAGATGCAGAAGACCAAGTGTGAAGACTCTTGAGAATGCTGTCCGCAATCAAAATATGTGGCCGTAGAAGCTGAAGTGCAGCCGTAGAGATAACAATGCGGCTTCAGATTTCCTCCTATTGCAAGAGCATAAGAAAGTGCGGTCCACACACCAAATTGTGCGGCTGCAGAACCTCGCGAAGGGCATTTTTGTCAGCAAATTTCTATACACTATAAATAGATGGGAAATACCTTTTCAGGGCAACCTTTGTATTCCTAACAGATGTAGCGGTTATATTTTACTTTTTTTGGGAAAGATGTGATCAAAATTAGAGAAGGCCCACTACTTTTATCTTCTAATTGTAGTTTATGTCTTCAATTACTTCTTCTATTTTAGTTTATATGTCTTCAAGTATGAGTATCTAGAATTTATCTAGGGTTGTAACCCAACCCTAGTGTATAAAACTTATGGGTTGTTAATATTAATGCTTGGTTATGATTGGATATTTGTTATTTATCCTTGTTTATGCTTCATATCTAGAATAAATGGTTGCAAACATTGATTCAAGCCAATTTGACTTAGTTCTTGCTTGAGAAAGAGGAATCTAGTCTAGGAAAACTTGGCTAACAAGAAATTGAGATAGTTAAGGTTTTGACTAGTTTGATTAAAGGATTTGTACTAGAGATAGGGATAATCCAACTTGGTCTTATATCAATTGCTTATATTGCTACCCATTTGGTCTTGAGAAAGCCAACTTGGGCATGACCACTCTATGACCAAGAGGTATTCAATGGATACTTGAGAATTGAGAGTCATAAAACACCCCGATCTACCAAGAAAAAATTAACTTAGTATACCTATTAGGTTTACACCTAGGTGATGGTTACATCCCTAGGATTTTCCCTTAATTGATTAAAACACCAAAAATATTTCATTCCCTAGTTGCAATTACTTAGTTTAATTTCTTAGCTGTTAACTTGGATTCCAATTACCCACTGTGTTTGAAAGTATAATTTAGCTGTTTCACGTTATCTTCTCGAGTATTTACCTTAATACCGATCTTAAACTCTTTGTAGAATTCGACCCCGACTCAAGTAGGGTATTATACTTGCAATGACCATTTTCATACTTGTTATTTGAGTGTGAATAGGATATGATCAATTTTTGGCACCGTTGTCGGGAAGTTTTACAATGTTAGCTATATATTTGAGTTTGTTTCTTCAAATATCTTCTTTTACTTTTAGTGATTCTAATTTGTTGAAGTGATTGTAGGTTCCAAATGACGAACAACGAACTTGTAAACATACCATTGGGAGAGTTGGATGGCAAAGAGGAGCAACTTGATGAAATGCCTCAAGCTCCACAACAAAATCTCTGAGGTCGTGGTCAACAAGACAATGTTCCTCCACCTCCTCCGCCTCCACCACCACCACAACCACAAGCGGTGCATCATCAGCTTTTTTCAAATGAAGGTTATGCAAGTTACATAGTGCCCCCTCACATTAGGAAGAGAAACTTTCAAATTACCAATGTGATGCTTACTTTGCTCGAGCAACGAGGTTATTTCACCGGAACGCCGAATCAAAATGCTTAAAAACATTTGAAGGGTGGGTTTTGTGGATACGTGTTGGTGGAGCAAACAAACAAATATTTTGGAAGATGCTTTGAGGCTAAGGATTTTTCCCTTCTCACTAAGGGATAAGGCTTTGGATTGGTTGGAGCGCTTGCCTAATCATTCTATTCATACTTGGGATGAATTGGTGGCAAAGTTTATTTCAAAGTTTTTCTCTCCCGGGCATATGGCTACTCTTTAGGATGAAATATTAGCTTTCAAGCAAGATCCCAATGAACCTTTGCATGAGATTTGGGAGCGATATCGGACAATGGTGAAGGAGTGCCCGAAAAATGATATGACTGACAACATGATCCAACAAATTTTCTAGCGTGGTGTTAATACTACGAACCAATGTGTGGTCAATTAATTGGCCGGAGGCAACTTTATGACAATACCATATGCGGAGGCATGTGAGAATCTTGATGAGATGGCGGAAACTTCTTCGGCTTGGCAATCCTGAGCTAATGTTCCCTAAGGTGATGTCAACAAGATTCATCTTCATAAAGAGTTGCAAGACCATGGGCAAGCAATTGCCGAATTGACAACAACCATGACTCAACTTGCTAAGGCCCAACTTAATCAAGCACAATCTCCTAAGCAAGTTCATTCTATGGAGGGCGTAAATATTTTGGTCAACAAGAAGAGGACCAAGTGTCCAAAATTTCATTCCCGAGTGGAGAATTATGCACAAGCTGATGGTAGCTTTGATCAAGATGATCCATATCACGAGCAAGAAGAAGAGGTACAATTTGTGAATAATTACCAAGGGCAACCAAGTAATTTCCAAAGATCCAATCAAAGTCAATGGCGTTCTCAAAATAACCAAGGCAATTGGGGTTCTAAAAACCAAGTGAATTGGAATAACAACAACAACAACCAAGGAAATTGGGGAGGCAACAATCAAGGAAATTGGGGAAACAATAACAATCATGATAATCGAGGATCGGGTTTTCATAGGCCCCCAATGTACCAACAACCTAGCAACCCATCCCCTTATCCTTTCCATGGTTCAAGTTCTTCAAACAATGAAATGGGCCGTATTGAGAACATGTTCAAGCAAATGATGGAGAAAAATGTAGATTTAGATGCCCAACTTGCCTCACATACCACATCAATCCGTAATCTTGAAGTTCAAATGGGGAAAATCTCTCAAGATCTTAATACTCATCCTAAGAATGCACTACCAAGTGACACGGTGGTAAACCCAAAGGGTGGTAACAACACGGGGCATGTCATGGCAGTTATCAAAAGAAGTGTAAGAAGCGGGAATGCACCTACCTCAAATGAAGGGCAACTTGTGGATGATGACCAAGTGATCCAAGAGAAGGAGATCCCAAGCAATAATGTTCAAGTATGAGATGAAGTCCAGATTGATATTGATGATAGTGTGGAGGAGACCCAAGAAGAGGTGAACCCAGCTAGGAAACACATTATTGACATACCGGAACCGGTAGTGAAAAAGGCTAAGGGCCTCCCCCTCCTTATCCTCAAAGGCTTGATAAGAAAAATGGTAAGAATAAATTCAAGAAGTCTATTTAAATGATGAAAGGTCTCTCTATTAATGTGCCATTGGTAGAAGCTTTGGAATAAATGCACGGTTATGCCAAGTTTATGAAAGATCTTGTGACCAAGAAGAGGTCGATGAATTTTTAAACTATCACCAAGTGAGTGCAATTGTTCATTATATGGTTCCTAAGTTGGAGGATCCCGGTGCTTTCACGATTCCTTGTACTATTGAGAGTGCAAAATTTTCCAAAGCCCTTTGTGATCTTGGGGAGTATATCAATTTGATCCCCTATTTGGTGTTCAAAGCTTTGGGAATTAGGAAATCAAGACCCACATCTATGAGGATGGAAATCGCCGATCATATCATGAAGAGGCCATTGGGAGTGATTGAGGATGTGTTGGTCCGAGTTGATAAGTTTATTCTTCCGACGAACTTTGTTATTCTAGATTATGAGATTGATTATGAAGTGCCTATCATTCTTAGGAGGCCTTTCCTTGCCACGGGTAAGGCTCTTCGTGATGTGGAAGATGGAGAAATCACTTTTTGGGTTGGTGATGAACAAGTGATATTCCATGTGTGCATGTCTATGCGGCAACCGAATAGCAATGAAGTGTGTTCTTTTGTGTACTTGGTGACCGCCATTATTATTGATGACAAAAGTGTTATAATCATTGTTGGTGATATATTGGAAGCCATTTTTTCTCAACATGGATGATGATGAGATGGATGGTTTTGTTGAATGTGTGAACTTTGTACAACTATGCACTCAGGAAGTTATCTTTGGATCTTGAGAATAGGAAGACTCCTCCTACAAAGCCTTCTATTGAAGAGCCACCTACTTTGGAATTGAAACCATTGCCACCACACTATTGATATGAATTTCTTGGACCTTATTCTACTTTACCGGTTATTCTTTCCTCTTGATTGACTAACGTGAAGGTTGATTCCACACTGGCAGTATTGTAAAAGAGGAAGAAAGCTATTAGGTGGACCTTAGCAAACATTCGGGGTGTAAGCCTTGCATTTTGTATGCATAATATCAAGTTGGAGGACGGTGCCAAACCATCCATTGAACGTCAAAGAAGACTTAATGAATCTATGCAAGAGGTTGTCAAAAAGGAGATTATCAAGTGGTTCAATGCTGGGGTTGTCTACCCTCTTTCCGATAGTTCATGGACTTCTCTGGTTTAATGTGTCCTAAAGAAGGGGGCATGGAGGTTATTACCAATGACAATAATGAGTTGATTTCTACAAGAACGGTCATCAGTTGGAGAGTTTGTATGGATTATTGTAAGCTCAACAAAGTTACAAGGAAGGATCACTTTCCTCTTCCAGTTATGGATCAAATGCTCGATAGATTGGCCGACCGTAATTTCTATTGTTGTCTTGATGGGTATTCGGGATACAACCAAATTCTTATTGCTTTGAAAGATCAAGAAAAAATCACTTTTACATGTCCTTATGGTACCTTTGCTTTCAAAAGGATGCCTTTTAGTTTGTGCAATGCACCGACGACTTTTCAACTGTGTATGATGGCTATTTTTACGGACATGGTGGAAGACTACCTTGAAGTCTTCATGGATGACTTTTCGGTTGTTGGATATTCTTTTGATGATTGTCTTGCAAATTTGGACAAAGTGTTGGCTAGATGTGAGGAAACTAATTTGGTGCTCAGTTGGAAGAAATGTCATTTCACGGTTAAGGAAGGAATTGTCCTTGGCCATAACATCTCTAAGAATGGTATTGAAGTGGACAAGGGGAAGATTGAGGTTATTTCTAAGCTTCCACCCCCACCTCGATGAAGGGTGTGTAGAGTTTCATGGGCCACGCGGGTTTCTATCGACGCTTCATTAAGGATTTCTCTAAAGTGGTGAACCCATTATGTAAGCTCCTTGAGAAGGATGCTAAGTTTCATTTCAATGATGATTGTATGAGAGATTTTGAACAATTGAAGCTCAAGTTCTAAACTATTCCTATCATTACCTCTCCAAATTGGAGTTTACCGTTCAAGTTCATGTGTGATGCAAGTGATGTAGCGGTTGGGACTATTTTGGGGCAACGTATCAACAAAGTTTTTCATCTGGTTTACTATGCTAGTAAGATCATGAATAGTGCCCAAGTCAATTATACTGTTACGGAGAAAGAGCTCCTTGCTATTGTGTTTGCTATTGAGAAGTTTCGCCTGTATTTGATGGGTTCCAGAGTTATTGTCCACACTGATCATGTGGCACTTTGCTATCTTATGAGCAAAAAGGAATCTAAAGCTCGATTGATGAGATGGATACTTTTGTTTCAAGAATTTGATATTGACATCCAAGACAAGAAGGGTAGTGAAAATCAAGTGGCGGACCACTTGTCTCATTTGGAGGAGGAGGGGAGGCCGCATGATGGCCTTGAAATTAATGACTCTTTCCCCGATGAGCAACTTTTGGCACTTTCAATGAAAGAGGTACCGTGGTTCGCGTATTTGGCATATTTTCTTGTGAGTGGTATCATTCCGGATGAGTTCTCTTCAAACCAAAGAAAGAAGCTCAAGAGGGATTGTCAAGACTACTATAGGGATAAACCATACCTTTTCTGGATTTGCATGGATGGGGTGATTCGGAGGAGTGTACTGGAGGAAGAACAAGGTGAGATTCTTGGAGCTTGTCATTCTTTGCCATATGGTGGTCATCATGGTGGAGCAAGAACGACGGCTAAAGTTCTAAGTTGTGGTTTCTATTGGCCTAGTCTCTACAAGTATGTGAATGACTTGGTGAAAAGATGTGATGAATGTCAACGGGCCAGAGGAATTTAAAAGAAACATGACATGCCTCTTACAACCATCTTGGAGATTGATATTTTTGTTGTTTGGGGCATTGACTTTATGGGCCTTTTTATGAGTTCTTGTGGAAACACTTACATTTTGGTAACATTGGATTATGTGTCTGAATGGGTTGAGGCCATTGACTTACCCAACAGTGAGGCTAGAAGTGTAGTGGCTTTCTTGAAGAAGAATATTTTTACAAGATTTGGTACTCCACGTGCAATCATAAGCAATGGGGCATCACACGGTCACATTTTTGCAACAAGGCTTTTGACTCTTTACTTAGTAAGTATGATCTTACTCACAAAGTGACAACTCTCGATCACCCTCAAGCTAGTGGTCAAGTGGAAGTCTCCAACAGAGATATAAAAAGTATTTTGTCCAAGATGGTGAATGCAAATCAGACGGATTAGTCCAAGAAGCTTGATGATGCGCTATGGGCATATCGGATAACTTACAAAATACCTATCGGAATGTCCCTATACCGGTTAGTGTTTGGGAAATCTTGTCATCTTCCGATGGAACTAGAGCACAAGGCAATATAGGCCTTGAAGAAATTGAATATTAATTGGGATGTAGCCGCTAACTTGTGGGTTAAACACTTGAATGAATTGGATGAGTTCCGATATCATGCTTATGAGAGTTCGTCCTTGTACAAAGAAAAAATGAAATATCTTCATGACAAGCATATTTGGAACAAGGAGTTCAAGACCAGTGATCTAGTGGTAATGTTTAACGTAAGGTTGAGGATGTTTCCCAGGAAGCTTAAGTCAATGTGGAGTGGTCCATTCGAAATTGTTGGTGTGACACCTTTCGGTGCATTGGATTTGAAGAACAAGAACAATGAAATACTTTGAGTCAATGGTCATCGGGTGAAGCACTACTTGGGAAAAGTTGGAGAGAGCCACATGGTGATGGTTATTTACTTCACTTGAGGATACTATGACTTTGCATCGTGCCACGACATATAAATAAGGCGCTTCTTGGGAGGCAACCCAAGTTCTTTTCCTTTTTCTCTTTTAGTTAGATGTTATTTGCTGTTTTTAACTTGATTTGAAGTATGCTGCAGGGCTAAGTGTTAGATGTGACATGGTAGACAAGGTTGTGTCATCAAAGCAGGAAATGTGGACCACACTTTTTCTTTTTGCGACCGCAGAAAAGAAATGCTGCCGCAGAAGCTCTTGTGCGGCCACAGATGCACTTGTAAGAGTACATCTAGGTTTCCAAATGTAAGGTCCTCTAAACTTTTCACCTATCAGTGCAGAGCAATAATGCGGAGTTTTGTGAATTTTGCGGCCGCTCTTGAGATTGTGCGGACCGCGCAAGTGTGTTAACAACTGAAGACCAGGTAACAGAGTGCGGACCGCACTTGAAATTGTGCGGCCAGACTTGTCTCTCTAAACCACCATAGTCTCTGAGTATAAATAGAACACGAGCCACTATTTTACACTATTCACACTTTTCAAATTCACTGTTACTCTGAGAGATTGCCTCAGGACTCTACACTTTCAATCACACACCACCCTTTGCACTCATTTTGATATTTGCACATTTACACCATCTAGTATGCTTCACTTCATGTTAATTTTAGTTCATTTTTATTTTTGATTTTATTTGTCATTGTTAACTTCCTTTAGGACATATGCTATTATATTCCTTCAAATGTATCCATGTGGAGTAGTTTTGTACTGGGTAAGTGATAAAGCACGCTAGATTGGGTTGGGTTAACTGATTTTCATGTCTATACCATATTACCAAGTAGAATTGAACGAAACTTTTGCATGACCTAGGTAAAATAAACTTGTCTCGTTTGTGTTCTTGATTGTGCGGACTGTACTTGGAATTGTGCAGTCCGCAATATGTTAATTATGGCGACTTGTTGGATGCTGTTTGTGCGGCCGCACTTGAAATTGTGTGGACCGCAAATTGAGTTGTGAGGCCGCAGAATTGGTCCGCTCTAATTGTCAGAGACTTGCTCTTTGAACATCTCAAGTGCGGACCACACTTTAAATTGTGCGGACCGCAGATGAATTCTGCGGCCACAAATGGCCTCCGCACTATCAATCAGAGAAGAAGCAACTGAGCCCTTAGCACATCTGTGCTGAAGTGCGGCCGCACTTTGAATTGTGCGGTCCACACTTCTATTTTGCTGACCACACTTCAAATTGTGCGGACCGCACTTCCCCCTTTTCTACTACATGTTTAACAACTGAAACCTCACTACTTCTATATTGTCTTCACATACTTGTATGCATCTTAACTATTTTAAAACATGAATTTAAACTAAAAAATCTCTCTGTGCATATACAGACAATGGTACGATCACAAGTTCGAGGTGAATCTACGAAAGGAAGAGGCGAATCTTCAAGGGGCAGGGACAGAGGTGCCTTGCACCCAAGTGTGAAGTAAGCAATCACAAAGAAAATAACATCAGGCCGAGAGAGAGGTAGAGACCTCTCAAAGTCTAGCTCATATGCCCCGTCTAGGGAAGCCTCCGAGATGAATTCTGTATTATTACCGGAGGAGCAATCTAGGCCATAGAGGCAATCTGAACCTCTAGATGTGCCTTCTACATCCCACCACACTTCCCAGGGTTCGGAGAGTGGTAGTCATGAGTCTGATGCAGCTGTTTCTGGCTTAGACAGGCAGACTTGACAAGATCTAAGAAGAAGATTATCTAGGAAGATTGATTTCTGAGTCAGCGAGCATTTTCTGATTTTCGAATATAGTGAACGGAGAGGTCCTTGACTCATGAGTTGCAGTTCCTCCTTAAAGATCTAGACAAATACAACCCCGCAGTCCTGGAGCAGTTTACCAAAAGAAAAAGGTGGATGTTGTTTACTAAGGAATTGGTAGATATAAAGGAGCATCTTGTCCCGGAATTCTGTGCCAACACAACGCATATTCTCAAAGGGACAAAGCTCACCAAGGTGCGCAACGTGAAAGTGAAATTTGATCAGTATACTCTGAAAGCGTACTTGGGGTTTGATGATGTGGAGCCGAAGGAGTATCTGGAGAAGTTGGCTTTGAAAGAAGAGGCTAGGTCGTGGCTTGCAGAGATTCTAGTACCGGGACCTACTTACTCTTGGATTTCTGTCGGGGTGCCTATCCTTTGGAACACTGTGAGCTTTTAGGTGAAAGGGTGGCAGACCTTCGTGTGCAGTAGACTTGATCCCTGCTTGAATGAGAACAACCTGCCCATTCCTCAAGTTATATTGGCGGCTTCTTTTATGGACGGGTACCCGATCAATGTTGGTGCCCTAATGTCGGCCAACATCTTCCTTGTGGAACAACAGGGTAACACCTCTTACCTCTACCCCCGCACTATTACTGAGTATCTGACAGATGCCAAGGTGGAGTCCAGGCCATTTAACACCAAGGTCAAGCCGACATGGCCGTTTGAGTGGTACAAGCTGCAAGATCTGAGGAACCCAAAGAAGAGCATTCAACCTTCTACTACTGCTGACCAATTTAATGAGCTAGTAGTGGTAGCTCCTAGTCTGTCTGATATTCCATCCACTTCGGCCGAGCCTTCTACCAGTGCCGCAGCTGCTATCCCTGAGCCACCATCTTCAGCTCCTACTACAACTCCTCTTACAACTCCTACTCCATCTCCTAGGCCAATGCCTATGCCTACATGCCCATTATCTACCCTGCAAGTCTCCCAAATACCTGCGAGCCTCAACAACTAGATGCACGCAACTAATTCAAAGCTGTCTGAGATCTCCATTACAGTTGCAGGGCAGTCATCTACACAGGCACCAATGGATTCCTTTGAGATAGATACGAAGCTTAGCAAAGTCTTGGACAACAAGAAGATCATCATGGATATATTGGTACAACACGATACTGTGCTTGTGCGATTGACCAAGCATGTGAGGAAGTTGAGGATGTCCCAGGCCAGCAAGAAGTCAGTTGATGAGCTTCAAGCTAAGGTGACCCAGATAGCTGAGGCCGGAGATTTGCCGTTTGACATGCTATTAGACCCCGCCCAGCCTCACCCTGCTCCATCTTCTCATGATGCTCCCACTGCTCAAACTGAGGAGCCGTGCCTTGCCTTCGACACAACTGAGGTGGTGCATGCTGATAAGTGGGGGTTTTGACTACTTATTAGTGCTTTTTAGCTTTTATTTTAGTCCAAGAGCATTTAATTGTGTTCCCGAAAACTGATAAAATATGCTAAATCGCAGGAATATTGGAAGATGGACTCCCGAGATGAAATCCAACTCAAAAAGGATTAATCTGAACTCAAGGACATAAAAGGCACAGGAGCTCAAAAGTGCGGCCTACAGAATATCATCTGCGGCTGCAGATGATGAAGGAATATCCAGCAGAGTTTGGTGCAAAGTGCGGCTGCAAAAGCTGGGCCAGAGTACAGTTCAGAGAATGTGCATTCCAAGTCGATCAAAAGTGCGGACCGCACAGAAATTGTGCGGCCACAAATGTAAAAGTGTGGACTGCAGAAGAGCAAGATGCAGCCGCAGTTACAAAAGTGTGGACCGCAAAAAGAGTGCCTTGCGGCCGCAGATCAAAATTATACGGCCGTTGACTCCCAGTCCTGACAAGTTGAAAAAATCTACGGACCGCACATGGAATTGTGCGGCCGCAGAATCTCTCGAAGGGCATTTTTGTCCTAAATTTCCAGCCCTGTATAAATAGACAAGTTTCATAATTTTAGGTTAACTTTTGACATCAGCAGCTACAATAGCCGTTTCTCTTTACTTCTTTTAGTAGTTTTTAATATTTTGAGCTATTGTAACATAGATTTTATCATTTTAATCTTGCAATATGAGTTTAATTATCACTTCTTCTTATTTTTCTTCAATTTCAAGCACGAGTAGCTAGATATTTACTAGGATTGTGACCCAACCCTAGTGTGTAAACCTTATGGGTGTTTAATTTAATGCTTGTTTATGGTTAGGTGTTTATTATTTAGCCTTTTTCATGTTTTAGTTTGTGGAATTAATGGTTGCAAACATTGGTTCATGCCTATTTGACTTGGTCTCTATTTGAGAAAGAGAGACTTAGTCTAGAAAAACTTGGCTAACAAGAAATTGGGTCAATCGAGAGATTGATAATCCCAATTAAAGGGTTCAACCTAGATATAGTAGTAACCCGACTTGAGCTTTTATCAATCATTTTGTGCAATACCCATTTGGACTTGAGAAAGCCAAATTGGGCAAAATCACTCTCTAACCGAGAGGTATTGAGTGGTAATTGAGTGTTGATAGCTATAATACACCCCGATCAATAAAATAAGCATTAAGGTTTATATCCCGTTAGGCAAACACCTAGGCGATGGTCATAGTCCTAGGCTTTTTACAAAACTTGAAAAACAATAAAAATAATTTCTTAGTTTTATTTCTCAACTTGCACTCTTAGTTTTAAATTAGACTTAAAAATAACTCCAATTTGTGGAAGTGTAAATTGAGATAGTCAAATTTACATACTACAATATATACTCCTAACCCCTATATATAGCCCCCGGTGGAAATCGACCCCGACTTTTGTTGGGTACTATCATTGTATTCGACCATTTCATAACCTTGAATTGAGGTGCCGATTATTCTTGGAAGACCTTTCCTTGCCACAGGGAAGGCTCTTGTTGATGTGGAAGCCGGACAACTCACTTTTCGGGTAGGTGATGAAAAGGTGGTGTTCCACGTGTGCAAATCTATGTGGCAACCAAATTGCAATGGAGTGTTTTCTTTTGTGGACTTGGTGACCGATGTGATTATTGATGATACAAGTGCCACGATTAATGTGGGTGATATGTTGGAGGCCGTCTTACTCAACTTTGATGATGAAGAGATGGATGACTTCATGGAATGTGTGAATTCTTTGCAAGGAATGCGGTCGTACAACTATGCACCCCAAAAACTTTCCTTGGATCTTGAGAATAGGAAAACTCCTACTACAACGCCTTCAATTGAAGAGCCTCCTATCTTGGAGTTGAAGCCATTTCCTCCAAAACTTAGGTATGAATTGCTTGGCCCTTGTTCTACTTTACCGGTTATTCTTTCTTCTTGTTTGACTCACATGCAGGTTGACTCCACATTGGCGGTGCTCCACAAGAGGAAGAAGGCTATTGGATGGACTTTGGCAGATATTCGGGGAATACGCCCTGCATTTTGCATGCACAAGATTAACTTGGAGGAAGATGCCAAGCCGTCTATTGAACATCAAAGGAGACTTAACGAAACTATACAAGACGTGGTCAAAAAGAAGATTATCAAATGGTTGGATGCCGGGTTTATCTATCCCATTTCTGATAGTTCGTGGACTTCTCCGGTGCAATGAGTCCCAAAGAAGGGGGCATGACAGTGGTCACCAATGACAAGAACGAGTTGATTCCCACAAGAACGGTGACCGGGTGGAGAGTGTGTATGGACTATCGCAATCTTAACAAAGTCACGAGGAAGGATCATTTTTCACTTCCCTTCCTTGATCAAATGCTTGATAGCTTGGCCGCCCATACTTTCTATTTCTTTCTAGATGGATATTTGGGCTACAACCAAATCCTTATTGCCACGGAAGATCAAGAGAACATAACTTTCACCTGTCCTTATGGCACTTTCGCTTTCAAGCGTATGCCATTTGGCTTATGTAGTATATCGACGACTTTTCAAAGGTGTATGATGGCGATCTTTACGGATATGGTAGAGGACTACCTTGAAGTCTTCATGGATGACTTCTCGGTAGTCGGGGATTTCTTTGATGATTGTTTGGCAAATTTGGATAGAGTATTGGCAATGTGTGAAGAAACAAACTTGGTATTGAATTGGGAGAAATATCATTTCATGGTCGAGGAAGGCATTGTCCTTGGCCACAAGATTTCAAAGAGTGGCATATAGGTCGACAAGGTGAAGATAGAGGTGATTTCTACACTTCTACCTCCAACTTCGGTGAAAGGCGTGCGGAGTTGCTTGGGTCACGTGGGGTTCTTTCGACGTTTCATAAAGGATTTTTCTAAAGTGGTGAACCCATTGTGCAATCTCTTAGAGAAAGATGCTAAGTTTCACTTAAATGATGATTGCAGAGCCTTTGAATTTCTAAAGTTCAAGTTGACAACCACTCCCATTATCACCGCTCCTAATTGGAGTATTCCTTTTGAGCTCATGTGCGATGCTAGTGATGTAGCAGTTGGAGCAGTTTTAGGGCAACACATCAACAAGATTTTTCATCTGGTGTACTATGCTAGTAAGACCATGAATGATGCCCAAGTCAATTACACCGTTACATAGAAATAGCTCCTTGCCATTGTGTTTGCAATTGAGAAGTTCCGCCCATACTTGATGGGTGGAAATGTTATTGTTCATATAGATCATGCCTCACTTAGCTATCTTATGAGCAAGAAAGATTCAAAAACTCAGTTGATGAGATGGGTGCTATTGTTGTAGGAGTTTGATATTGACATCCAAGATCAAAAAGGGAGTGAAAATCAAGTGGCGGACCACTTGTCTCGTTTGGAGGAGGAGGGGGGGCTGTATGATGGCCTTGAAATCAATGACTCCTTCCCCGACGAGCAATGCTTGGCTATTTCAATGAAGAAGGTTCCATGGTTCGCAGATCTAGCAAACTTCCTTGTGTGTGGAATCATCCCAGATGATTTCTCATCAAATCAAAGGAAGAAGCTCAAACGGGATTGTCAAGATTATTATTGGGACGGGCCATACCTTTTCCATATTTGTACGGATAGGGTAATTAGAAGATGTGTACTGGACGAAGAGCAAAATGTTATTCTTGAGGCTTGCCATTCTTCGCCTTGTGGTATTCACCATGAAGGAGCAAGAACGGTGTCCAAAGTGCTAAGTTGCGATTTTTATTGGCCCACTCTTTACAAAGATGCAAGTGATATGGTGAAAAGATGCGATGAATTCCAACGAGCCGGTGGAATCTCGAAGAAGAATGAAATGCATCTCACTACCATTTTGGAGATTGATATTTTTGATGTGTGGGGTATTGACTTCATGGGTCATTTTGTGAGTTCTTGTGGAAACACCTACATCTTGGTCGTGATTGATTATGTGTCTAAATGGGTTAAGGCCATTGCTCTACCAAACAATTAAGCGAGAAGTATGGTGGCGTTCTTGAAGAAGAATATTTTCACAAGATTTGGTACTCCGCGGGCTATCATAAGCTATGGGGGGTCGCATTTTTGCAACAAGGATTTTGGCACTTTTCTTGGAAATTATGGTGTCACTCATAAAGTTACGACTCCCTATCATCCACAAGCTAGCGGTCAAGTGGAAGTTTTCAACCTGGAGATAAAGAGTATTTTGTCCAAAACAGTGAATGCCAACCGGACGGATTGGTCAAAGAAGCTTGATGATGCACTATGGGATTATCGAACTACTTTCAAAACTCCTATCAGAATGTCTCCATAACGGTTGGTGTTTGACAAAGCTTGTCATCTTCCGGTAGAACTTGAGCACAAAGCCATGTGGGCTTTAAAAAAGTTGAATCTTGATTGAGATGCAACCGCTAACTTGCGGGTTGCACATTTGAATGCATTGGATGAGTTCTGGTATCATGCATATGCAAGTTCGTCCTTGTACAAAGATAAGATGAAGTACCTTCAAGAAAAATACATTCGGAACAAGGAGTTCAAGGTGGGCGATCTTGTTTTGTTGTTCAACTCACGATTGAAGATGTTTCTCGAAAAGCTGAAATCTAAGTGGAGCGGTCCCTTTGAAATTGTGGGTGTGACACCTTTTGGTGCTTTGGACTTGAAGAACAAAAATGATGAGGTATTCCGAGTCAATGGTCACCGGGTGAAGCATTATTTGGGAAAGGTTGATGATGGCCACGTTGTGGCAATTATTCATTTCAAATGATGGTAATCTGCGTCGTGCCGCGACATTAAATAAGGCGCTTCTTGGGAGGCAACCCATGTTTCTTTTTCTTTTCTTTTCTTCTTTTGTACATAGGTGTTATTTTCATGCTAACTGGATTTGAAGTGTGTTGCAGCGATGAATGTACTTTACAAGAACTGTGTCCAGAAAATTAGCTAAGTATGGAAAGAAGTGCGGATTGCATGTACATTGAGCGGACTGCATGTACATTGAGCGGACCGCACAATTGTGATTGCTACAGAAAAAGGGAAATGCAGCCGCACAATTACAGTGCGGACTGCACGCATTGAAAGGGAAAAATGCAAATTCTCTGAAGTTGGTTTGTCAGAGAATTGGCCAAAGTGCGGCCACACATCAAAATCTGCGGTCCGCAACAAAAATCTGCGGTCGCACTTCCAATTCTGCGGACAACAGATCAGTAAGGGCTTTTGAGCCACAGGTAACAGAGTGCGGACAACAATATGAATTCTGCGGCCGCTTTCATCCATTTTCCCCTTAGTCAGATCGTCCAGTATAAATAGTAGACTTAGGGTTACTATTCATTTTTTTCCCTCACTCACAAATCTACAAAATTAAAATCGTCTGTTAAATCATCTGCCACACACAATCAACATCTGTGACCACTCATTTGCTGGTCTTCATATCTGGTGTGCCTCAATCACTTGTAGAAACTTTTAATTTTTAGTTTAATTTACATTTTGTTAGGTAGTTTTAGGCCATTTGACAGTAGAATTCAATTTTACAACCATGTGGGATTTAAACTGTAGTGGGTCAACTGATAATTGCTCTATGGGGAATCGGTGAATTGATTTTCATGCTTAAATGTTAATACCATGTCAAATTTGTGCAAATATTGTTAACCCTAGAAACTCTGCTCATAAATATTTTGAAACCTGCGGCCGCACAAGAAATTGTGCGGTCCGCGAAAGTTGAGATTAGGGTCTTGGGTCAAGCATGATTCTGTGGCCGCACTGAAAATTGTGCGGACCGCAGAAATCCCATCGCGGCCGCAGAAAAGTGAGTGCGACTGCAAAACAGCCCAATCTCTGTCTTCAAAGAGTTGGAATTTTGGTGAATCTGATGTGCGGCCACGATAGAAAATGTGCGGACCGCACTCCAGTTCTGCGGTCGCATGAATAATTGTGCGAACCACAGACCCAGTTCTGCAGCTGCAAGATTAAAATGTGTGGCCTGCAATACCCTGCTTGCAGCCGCACTCATAATTATGGACCGCACTCATAATTGTGTGGACCGCACTCCCCTACCCTGCAAGCTTGTTTTACACTATGTGTTCACTGTCTCTCTAGTGTATTCTTGTATGTTGCACTTGAATTACCCTGCATTGCTCACACAGCGGGAAAACTCAAAAGTAGCCAACCACCTACTGCTCAGCTTCTCTACAGCGAACACACCTACAACAACATGCCATCCATGCAGGCTATTAGCAGGAACCTTGTAGGGGACCAGACCTACTTACCCTGCCTTGCTCACACACTTTCCCATTACAAAAGAAGCCAACTGATATTCCTGGAAAATGCTTCAACATTCCCGGCAACCAGAAGCCACCAATTCTTCTTGCAGACCTCAAGTTCAGTTTGACAGCTAAAGCAAGTCAGTGCTCACTCTTTTCTACCAGAATCTGGCAGAAGCAACTCCACAGCCCAATTACAGGGATCTCTTTGATAGCTATCTTCAGTTTGGCTTTCCTTGACCTCAATGTCAAAGCTAGATTGAAGATAGCGCCCCTCCTTTTCTCAGATTTTTTGCCATGTCTCTTAGGGCACTTCTACACTTTCTCGAGATGTAGAATTTGTTGTATACGAAAGATACTCTTCCAAACATATTGTCTAGTAGATTTAGGATCTTTTGTGCAATTTTATATAGTTGACCTAGTCTTACTTCACTTTGATTTTGTAAATATGATTGCCTATCACTGTTTGATAGACAATTGTCTCATCACTATATGTCTAACTCATCATAGCTTTCAGGGTACCTATGGTTATTATGATTGGATAATCAAGTTCTCTATCACCAGATTCTTGGAGGTCAGGTTTATGCCCCCCTCCATTGTTGTACTTTATGTTTTATTTTATATATGGAAAACAACCCTAGGCATAATGCCTAGTGGACTTTAATAAAAAAAAATTACAACTGACACATGTTATTGCTTGTTACAGAAAATGGTTAGATCTTGAGGCCGATGAGATACTTCAAAGCGGAGGGGTGAACCTTCCAGAGGCCGAGGAAAAAGTACTTTACCCCTCGCCCTCCAAAATATAATCGCAAATAAGGCTACAGTCGGCCGAGGAAGAAATGCGGAGCCCTCCAAATCCAGTTCTTATGCCCCATATAGGGAAGTATCAGAGGGAAACTAAGTTCAAGAGCAACCAGCTGTCCAATCAAAGCCACCAGAGAGGTATCAACTCCGGGACGAGCCTTCCATATCACATAGCACCTCCGAGGGTTCAGAGAGTGCCAGTCAGGCTTTGAGCCCTCCTCTACATCTGTTCCTGAGGCACCAACGACTACAGTTGATGCTATTTCGGATGATGGCCTAGGGGGAGATACTACAGTTTTTAGCCTTGAGAGGTCGAAGAAGAAAAAGGTCTGGGAGGACCGGTTCGTCAGTCTGGCTGCTTTCACTAGCTTCCGTGGGTGGTGGGCGGTTAGATTGTACACTCTTGAGTGACAGTTCCAATTGAAAGATCTTGAAAAGTATAATCCAGCAGTCTTGAAACAGTTTCGAGAGCGGAAGGGGTGGATGTGGTTCACCCAGAGTGTAGTGGATGCAAAGGAGTATCTGGTCCGGGAGTTCTACGCCAATGTGGCACACATAAAGAAAGGGACAAAAGTGACCATAGTGAGGAATATGAAGGTGAGGTTTGACCAGCACACATTGAACTTCTACTTGGGGTTTGAGGATGTTGAGCCTGCAAAGTACTTGGAGAAGCTGGCGATGGGAGATGCAGCTCGCCCATCACTAACTGAGATTCTTGCAGCCCCGGGGCCACCACCACCATAGATCACAATAGGGATTCCTATTCAGCAGAACACCCTGAACATCGAGGCGAAGGGATGTTAGACATTTTTCTACATCAGACTAGACCCATGCCAGAATGAAACAAACCTTCCTATTCCGCGGGAAGTTATAGTCGCCTCCATTATTGTGGGGTACCGATCAATGTGGGTGCCGTGATGTCAGCCAACAAGTTTGTGGTCGCTAGGAAAACTGATACCTCTTACCCATATCCCAACACCATCACTAAGTACCTTACGGATGCACGGGTGGAGTCGAGAGATTTTGATACGACGGTTCGGGCTAAGAAGCCCTTCTCATGGTATTCTCTGATGGATGTACACAGCCCTAAGAGAAAGGGTCAGCCGACTACCACCATAGGCCAGTCTGATGAGCCATTGGTGGTAGCTGCAGAGACAGCTGACATGCCCTCCACTTCAGCAAAGCCTTCAGACAGTGCATCAACCATGCCCCCACCGTCAGCCTCAATGCCTTACACCTCAGCTTTGAAACCAATGCCTATGCCCACCGCTCCATTTATTGCATTGCAAGTCTCCCAGACGCTGGCGAGCCTCAACAACTGAATGCAGATAGCTACTGCAAAGATGTCTGACATATCCAGTCATGTTGCAGCACAGTCATCCATTACGGCATCCCAGATTCCCCCCCCACAGTTGAAGAAACTTTGAAGAAGCTCCTGGAAATTCAGAACATAATCATGGACACTTTAGTACAACATGGGGCAGTGATCGAAGAGTTGGGTAAAGAGGTAAAGAAGATGAGAAAGCGGCAGGCCTCTAAGAAATTAGTGGACAAGCTTCGGAGCCAGGTTACAAAGTTTGTGGCAACATGTGACATTCCATTTGATATGCTGATTGACCCACACCACCCAAGCCCATATCTTACAGCACCTACAACACCACCTGGCTAGTTTGAGGAGCCAAACACTACTACTGACACTGCCAAGGTAGTACGTCAGATGTTCACCAACCCAGCCACTCTCAGAGTTGAGGATGATGAGTTCCAACTGGATGAGGCCGAGGTCGGTGCCACTGCTGGAGACACATAGATGGCCACAGAGCCATAGGGAGTTTTCTTCACTCTGACCCTTCCTTTACTCTTATTTTGTTAAGTATTGGGGACAATGTTTATTTTTATTCGGGGGGGGGGGGAGGGGGTGGAGTTTATTTGATATATTTTGATGATCCTGAGACTTTTGGCATGTAATTAACTTAATACTATTTTCTTCTTCTTTCTCATTATATACATATTCTCTCTATTCTCATTATGTATATTCGTTACGCTTTCAATAGTTTTTGTTTTGTAGCTTCTTTTATGTTTGTTTTCTTATTAGTTAGTGTTTAACTAAGTAGCTTCTTTTTGAATTAGTAGCTTCTTTTTGATTTAATAGCTTTTTTTTCATGTTTTAGTAGATAATAAGCCTTTGGTTTTCTTAATGCTATGGTTCTTTCCAAAGGTAGTTTTTGTGTGAACTGGATGACTCTTCCAAACGATGGATGGCGTGACAACCTTCTTAAGGGATTGAGTCCGTTTTTGATGTTTAGGTAACAATAGTAGTAGTAATGAATAAAAAAAACCTCATTGAGTCATGCTCGAAGAGTCAAACATGCTTCACTTGGTACCAACACACTTAACTATGTGCTTATGGTTAAAAACAAGGTTTTTGGAAAGAAATAGCTCTAGTTAGTGACCTTGTGACTCTTATGTTGACTTAGGCAATCATCGGGTGATTTAATCGAACCATAGTGATTTTCAATCTTGAATATGGTCATTGTGGGTCCTCGACTCTATCCTCTTTAACAATCCAGCTGCGTGAGAGGTGAGATGTTTTTGTTGAAAGTCCATGTACCCATGGGATGGTCTAGAACATGCCCCGAATGTATTTCAAGGCGAAATCTTAAGTTTTGCTTGGCTTGAGAAGTGATTGTAGGCTCTCCTTGACCCGTTTGAAGTTTTTCGTTGCCCACCAATGTTGTTATCCCTAGTCTACCCATTTGAGCTTTGAACTTTTCTCATTTGATAACCATGTTACAAGCCTTTACCCGTTTTGTCGTGACCCTCTCTTGGCACCTGAGCTTTCCTTAACACTTTTGTGAAATAATTGGCTAAAAACATAAGTTTGGGGGAGAGACGAGGAAATTGAAAGAGGTATCAAGGCACAAAAAGAGAAAATAAATGAAGAGAAGGAAATGCAAGAAAGGAAGGAACAAAAAATAAATACAAAAAGAAAGTGAATAAATGGAAGAGTTGACGGGATTCAAAGAAAAGTAATGATGCAAAGCATGAAGAAATCAAAAAGGGAGAAGATGAATATCATGATCAAGAAAGAGTGATGTTAAGTCTCTCTAGTCCTCCCAAGGAAAAGAAAATGCCTCAAAGAATTGGCAAAGCATGAGCTGAGAACAGAAAATAGAGTGCTTCAGGAAAGAAGAATCCGCTCTATCATAGCATATCCAACCTTAGTCCAAAAGCCTTCACTACATTCTGAAAAAGCCCGATGTGATTTCAAGATGAATGAGCTTTCATTAGTGGCGATCTACATGAAGGGAAAGCCTATGGTACTTAAAGCCGTACTTGCGACATTCTTTTGAGAGAGATGAGTGAACCTTTTGCAAATCTATGGATTGAGTGCTAAAATTCTTAAGCGAGATCGGCAGACGAAGAGTAGAGGAGGAGGAGTTTGGGATCCACAATGACCTACATGAAAGAGCGAGCTTCCTCGATGAGTAAATTCAACTCTTGATGCTCAAGTGTCACATTAGAACTATTTGTGCATAAAAGTTTAACTTGTTACCTTGTTGATAATTTATAAGTAGTGTGGGTAATTGTTGGTCCCAATTTATGTGTGATTGACTCACTTTTGATTAGCTGGAATGGCCTTTAACTTATGGAGGTGGGAACTAATTTGTTTGCTTAAGGACAAGCAAAAACTTAAGTTTGGGGGAGTTGATAAGTGGGGATTTTGACTACTTATTAGCGCCTTTTAGATTTTATTTTAGTCCAATAGCGTTTAACTATGTTCCCGAAAACTGATAAAATGTGCTAAATTGCAGGAATATTGGAAGATGGACTCCCGAGATGAAATCCAACTCAAAAAGGAATAATCTTAACTCAAGGACATAAAAGGCACATAATCTCAAAAGTGTGGATTGCATTATATCATCTGCGACCACAAATGATGAAGGAAAAGCCAACAGAGTTTGGTGCAAAGTGCGGCCGCAAAAGCTGGGCCAGGCAAAGTTCAGAGAATGTGCAATCCAAGTCCATCAAAAGTTCGGACCGCACAGGAATTGTGCGGCCGCAGAAGAAGTGCTACACGACCGCAGATGTAAAAGTGCGGACCGTAAAAGAGCAAGATGCGACCGCAGTTACAAAAGTGCAGACCGCAGAAAGAGTGCCTTGCGGCCGCAGATCAGAATTATGCGGTCGCAAACTCCCAGTCCTGACAAGTTGAAAAAATCTGCGGACCGCGCATGGAATTGTGCGGCCGTAGAACCTCCTGAAGGGCATTTTTGTCCGAAATTTCCAGCCCTGTATAAATAGACGAGTTTCACAATTTTAGATTAACATTTGACATCAGTAGCTACAGTAGCCGTTTCTCTTTACTTATTTTAGTAATCTTTCATATTTTGTGCTATTTTAACATAGATTTTACCATTTCAATCTTGCAATATGAGTTTAATTATCATTTCTTCTTCGTTTTCTTCAATTTCAAGCATGAGTAGCTAGATTTTCACTAGGGTTGTGACCCAACCCTAGTGTATAAACCTTATGGGTATTTAATTTAATGCTTGTTTCTGGTTGGGTGTTTATTATTTAGCCTTGTTCATGTTTTAATTTGTAGAATTAATGGTTGCAAATATTGGTTCATGCCTATTTGACTTGGTCTCTACTTGAGAAAGAGAAACTTAGTCTAGGAAAACTTGGCTATCAAGAAATTGGGTCAATCGAGAGATTGATAATCTCAATTAAAGGGTTCAACCTAGAGATAGTAATAACCTGACTTGAGCTTTTATAAACTATTTTGTGCAATACCCATTTGGACTTGAGAAAGCCAAATTGGGAAAAATCACTCTCTGACCGAGAGGTATTGGGTGATAATTGAGTGTTGATAGCTATAATACACCCCGATCAATAAAATAAGTATTAAGGTTTATATCCCATTAGGCAAACACCTAGGCGATGGTCATAACTCTAGACTTTTTACAAAACTTGAAAAACAACAAAAATAATTTCTTAGTTTTATTTCTCAACTTGCACTCTTAGTTTTAAATTAGACTTAAAAACAACTCCAATTTGTGGAAGTGTAAATTGAGATAGCCAAATTCACATACTACAATATATACTCCTAACTCCCATATATAGCTCCCTGTGGAAATCGACCCCGACTCTTGTTGGGTACTATTATTGCATTCGACCGTTTCATAACCTTGAATTGAGGTGTGAAATCGGACTAGATCACGTGCTATGTTCACTTCTCAGGTCGCTCCCACACTTGATGATGCTATTAATTAGCTCAGCTAGCTGGGACTGATGCTGCTGATGACACAGTGATGACTGAGGACACTTAGGGAGTCTCTTCTCCCTCTCTACTCCTTTATCTTATTTTTCTAAGCATTGGGGACAATGTATTTTTTTATTCGGGTGTGGGGGTGGAGCATATTTGATGATTTGATACATTTGACTACTTTGGAATGTAATAATTGGATGATTCTACTTTTTTATTTATCTTTAGTAGTTGTTACTTTTATTAGCTTCTTTAGTTGTTTATATTTAATTGCATTTGTTTTAGTAGTTTTTATGTTTTTCTTAGTAGTGTTGATAACAAGCCTTTGGTTTTCTTAATGCCACGATTATTTCCAAAGGCGGCCTTTTGTGTGAACCGGGTGACTCTTCCCGAGGATGGATAGTGTGATAACTTTCTTAAGGGAATGAGTCTGTTTCATGTTTGGGTAATAATAGTAGTAAGTAATAATGAATAAAAGCTCTAATTAAATCATTCTCTAAAAAGAGTTATTCATGCTTCATTTGGAACAAACACATTTAGCTGCATGCTTATGGTTTGAAACAAGGTTTTGGAAGAAAATAGCTTTAGTTTAGTGAATTTGAGGTTCTTGAGTTTACTTTGATAATCATTCGGTGATTGAATAGACCATAGTGATCTTTAACTTGACTGTGATCGTTGTGGGCTTTAGACTCCATATTCTTTTATGGCCTAGTTGCATGAGAGGTGAGGTGATTTCTTATTTCTAGTCCATGTACTTGAGTGGATATTTTAGAACTTGCCCCGAATGTATTTCAAGGCGACATTCTAGGTTTGCTTGGTTTGATAAATGATTGTAGGCTTTCCTCAGATCGTTTGAGCTTTCTATTTCCATACTATGGTCATTATCCCTAATCAACCCCTTAGAGTCATTAACCTTTCTCTGTTTGTAACCACACTACAAGCCTTTACCTGTTTTGATCATAATCCTCTCTTGGCACCTAAACCTTCCTTAACACTCATATGTAATAAGTGGCTCAAGGCATAAGTTTTGGGGGAAAGTTAAGGAATCTAGAAGAGGTATCAAGGCACTGAAAAGAGAGAAGAAAAATGATCTCCATGAAAAGAGAAAGTAAGAACAAAAAGAAAAATACAAAAGGAAAATAAAAAGGGAGATTGATGAAATTAAAAAGAGGAAACTATCTCTAGTATGAGCATCAAGGGAGAAGAAGAATGAAATGAATAATAAAGAGTGATGACAAGTCTCTCTAGCTCCCAAGAAAAAGAATTGCCTTTAAGGGTTTGGCAAACGTGAGCCAAGAAATGAAAAGTGGAGTGCTTAAGGAAGGATGTAACCACTTATCCCATATGTATCCTACCCCAATCCAAAATCCTTCATTACAACCCGAAAGAAGTCCTACTTGATTTTTAACTGAGTGAGCTTACATTAGTGGAGATCTATATGAGGGGCAAGCCTATGGTACTTGAAGCTTTACTTGTGACATTCATTTGTGAGAGAAGAGTGAATCCTTTATTGCTCTAGATATTGAGTGTTAAATCTTTAAGTGAGCATGGCAAATGGAATATAGAGGAGGAAGAGTTTGGAGTATACCATGATTTACATGATAGAACAAGAGTCCTTGATGAGTGAAGTCAATTCTTGAAGCTCAAATGTCACACTAGAGTTATGTGCAAGTAACATATGTTTTGTCACCTTATTGAAAATGCATGAGTATTGTGAGTAATTGTTGGTCCCAACTGAGTATGAATAACTTACAATTGACTCTTTAAAATGACCTTTCACTTAGAGGAGGTGGGAACTAATCTATTTGCTTGAGGACAAGAAAAGACTTAAGTTTGGGGGAGTTGATAAGTGTAAATTTTTAACCACTTATTAATACCTTCTTGCTTTAGTTTTACTTCAAAAGTAGTGATTTTTATTTCCAAATCTAATGAAATTGTGTGAGGTGCAGACATGTTGGAGGAATGGAGCTCAACGAAGAAATCTAACTCAAAAAGGAGTATTCCAGCTCAACAAGGCAAAAAGGAGAAATGCAAAGCAGAAGTACGGTCCGCAAAAGTAATTCTGAAGCCGTAGATGATCATACGGTCTGCAGAAATGGAAGTGCGGCTGCAGATGAACCCTTGAAGTCTCAGCGGAGTTTAGGAGAAGCGCAGCCCACACACTAAATTGTGCGGCCGCAAAAGCTGGTCGCACTGACACGCCTCATAAGTTTAGAAAAGCTACAAAAGACCAAGTATGAAGCCTATTGAAAATGTGATCCGCAATTAAAATGTGCGACCACAGAAGCTGAAGTGTAGTTGCAGAGATAATTATGCGGCTGCAGATTTCCTCCTATTGCAAAAGCAGAAGAAAGTGTGGTCCGCACACTAAATTATGTGGCCGCAGAATCTCCCGAAGGGCATTTTTGTCAGTGAATTTCAGGACACTATAAATAGACGGAAAACACTTTTTTAGGGAAACTTTTGTTTTCCTAGCAGCTGTAGCGGTTATATTTTACCTTTTTTGGGAAAGTTGTGATCAAAATTGGAGAAGACCCACTACTTTTATCTTTTAATTGTAGTTTATGTCTTCAATTACTTCTTCTATTTTAGTTTCTATGTCTTCAAGCATGAGTATCTAGATTTTATTTAGGGTTGTGACCCAAACCTAGTGTGTAAAACTTATGGGTTGTTAATATTAATGCTTGTTTATGATTTGGTGTTTGTTATTTAGCCTTGTTTATGCTTTATATCTAGAATTAATGGTTGCAAACATTGATTCAAGCCAATTTAACTTAGTTCTTCCTTGAGAAAGAGGATTCTAGTCTAGGAAAACTTGGCTAACAATAAATTGAGCTAGTTAAGGTTTTGAATTGTTTGATTAAATTATTTGAACTTATATCAATTGCTTGATTGCTACCCATTTGGTCTTGAGAAAGCCAATTTGGGCATAACCACTTTATGACTGAGAGGTATTGAGTGGATACTTGAGAATTGAGAGTCACAACATACCCCGATCTACCAAGCAAGCATTAACTTAGTATACCCATTAGGTTTACACCTAGGTGAAGGTTACATCCATAGGCTTTTCCCTTAATTGATTAAAACACGAAAGGTATTTCATTCCCCTGTTGCTATTACTTACTTTCATTTCTTAGCTGTTAACTTGGATTCAAATTACCCACTGTGTTTGAAAGTATAATATAGCTATTTCACGTTCTCTTCTCGATTATTTACCTTAATACCGATCTTAAACTCTCTGTGGAATTCGACCCCGACTCAATTTAGGTATTATAATTGCAATGACCATTTAATACTTGTTATTTGAGTGTGAATTGGACGTGATCATCCCCATGAGAAGAACTACCGAGTGCATGATTCGGAGTTGGCAGTTATTATACACGTGTTAAAGATTTGGAGGCATTTTCTTTATCGTGTGTCATGTGAGGTGTATATGGATCACTGAATTCTTCAGCACCTATTCAGGCAGAAGGATTTGAACTTGAGGCAATGGAGGTGGTTAGAGCTACTGAAAGAATATGGTATCGCCATTCTTTATCCTCTGGAAAAAGCCAATGTGGTGGCCGACGCTTGAGTAGGAAGGCAGAGAGTATGGGGAGTCTTTCTTTTATTCTAGCTGGGGAGAGACTGTTAGTTTTGGATGTTCAGGCTTTGGCCAACACATTTATGAGGTTGGATATTTTAGATCCTAGCAGGGTTCTTGCTTGTGTTGAATCACGTTCATCCTCGTTTAAGTGCATCCGAATGACGATCCTCAATTTCTTGTCCCTAAGGAAACAATGCAACACAATGATGCCAAGGAGGTGACTATTGGTGATGATAAGGTATTGAGGCTTCAGGGCCGTATTTGTGTGCCAAATCTGGATGGGTTGCGAGAGTTGATTCTGGAGGAGGCCCATAGTTTATGGTATTCCATTCATCCGGGTGCCACGAAGATGTACCATGATTTGAAGCAGCGGTATTGATGGACGGAGATGAAGAAAGATATTGTTGAGTATGTGGAACAATGTTAGAACTATCATTTGGTTAAGTATGAGCTTCAAAGACCTGGTGGGTTGCTTCAGAGGCTAGATATTTCGGAGTGGAAGCGGGAACATATCACTATGGATTTTTTGGTCGGGATTCCACGGACCTTGAGGAGATTTGATGTTGTGTGGGTCATTGTGGAAAGAATGACCAAGTTTGCACACTTCATTCCAGTCATGACTACCTATACTGCAGAGCAGCTGTCTCGGATTTATCCTATAGAGTTTGTTCACTTGCATGGTGTACTTGTGTCTATTATCTAAGATCGAGGCACCCAGTTTTTCATCACATTTTTAGAGAGCCATGCAACATGAGTTCGGCACACAAGTGGAGCTGAGTATGACATTTTATCCCTAGACGGACGGACAGTTTGAGCATACTATTCATATTATTGAGGATATGTTGCGGGCATGTGTCATCGATTTCGAGGGCAAGTGGGATCAATTTTTGCCTTTAGTAGAATTAGCCTAAAATAACAACTACTAGTCGAGCATCTAGATGGCTCCGTTTGAGGCCTTATAAGGGAGGCGATGTTGTTCTCCGGTTCGTTGGTCTGAGCCTGGGGAGGCTAGGTTGTTGGGCACTGATTTGGTTCGTGATGCTTTGGAGAAGGTGACATTGATTCAGGAGCGGCTTCGTACAATGTAATCCAGGGAAAAAAAGTTATGCTGATAGGAAGGCTCGTGATGTGGAATTCGTGGTGGGGGAGAGAACTCTACAAAGCGTTTTTACCATGGAGGGTGTGATGAGGTTCGAGAAGAAGGGCAAGCTAAGCCCTCGATATATCAGTCCTTTTGAGGTTCTAGAGAGGGTTAGTGAGGTAGCCAACAAACTTGCTTTTCCACCTAGTTTATCGAGAGTTCATCTAGTGTTCCATGTTTTCATGCTCCAGATGTACTATAAGGATCCGTCATATGTGTTAGATTTATGCTCGGTGCAGTTGGACAAGGATTTGACTATGTTGAGGGGGCAATGGCCATTGTGGATAGGCAGGTTCGAACGCTGAGGTCGAAGAACATTGCATGATATGTGGAGCTGATATCCTCATCTTTTCGGCACTTCAGGTATGTCTCTATACTCGTTCAAGGACGAACGTTTGTTCAAGATGGGGATAATGTAACGATCTAGCTGGCTGTTTTGTGTATTTGAGCCTCGTTCCCCTATTCGATGCTTCCCGTAGTTGTATTTGTTGCTATGTGACTTGCGGGGATGGTTGGTTTGGTTTCAGAGAGATTTTGGATTGAATTAAAACACTTCGTTCCTAGTTTGGAAGTTTAAGTTGGAAGTGTTGACCAAGTTTGACTTTTGTGTATTTGACCTCAGATCGGAGTTTTGATAGTTTCGTTAGGTCCGATTATAGAATGAGGCATATGCTCGGATTTGGGTTCGGAGGTTCCTAGGTTGATTTGGCTCCTATTGACGAAAGTTGGCAATTTAAAGATTTGACCCATAGTCGACTTTGTTGTTATCAATGCATGTTTGGGATTTCGAGCCTTACAATAGGTTCGTATGGTGATTTATGACTTGTGTGTAAAGTTTGGGGTCATTCCGAGCCGTTTAGGCATGTTCGGCGTATGTATGGAAGTTAGAAATTTGAAATAGTTCATTAAGCTAGAAATGGTGTGCAATATGTGGTTTTGATGTTATTTTGTATGATTTGAGGCTTCGAGTAGTTCCGTGTTATGTTTTGAAATTGGTTGGTGTGTTGGACGGGGTCCCGGGGGACTCGAGTGTGTTTCAGATGAGTTTCAAACCATTTCTCCCATGATTGGAGTTGCTGAATTTTCTGATATTCTGGTGTTCATCGCGATCGCAGACTCTGCGATCGCGGAGTGTGTCTTGTTGACTGGTGATGTTTGCTCTTCGCATTTGCTAGGAGTGTGTCACGTTCGCAGAGAATTGTGGGCAGTGGCCTTCGCATTCGTGACATAGGTATCGCCTTCGCCTTCGTGTGTCACTTTTGTCGTGTTTTGGGAGGTGGGACCAGGTTGGCTTTTTTGTTTACTTTTGATAAATATTGGAGCTTTATTACTTGGAATCGATTTCTATAGCCGTGTTTGATATTATTGAGTTGTGTTTTGCTAAATTTGACCCATTTGGAGGCCGATTCGAAAGGAAAGGGTTTTAGAATAGCGATTTAGCTTATTTGAGGTAAGTATCTTGCCTAACCTTGTGTGGGGACATTTCCCTTAGGATTTGGCCGTAATTACTTATTTGTGTTATATGAAAAGCAACGTGTACATGAGGTAACGAGCGTGTACACGGGTGCTATGTGTGGTTTGCGACTGTGTTTGATATTGGCATGAGGCCTTTGTCATGCGAGCACGAGGTCTTTGCCATGTGAGTGTGTTTAATATTGGCACGAGGCCTTTGCCATGCGTGTGTGATTGGTATTGTGGCACGAGGTCTTTGTCATGCGAGTGTGACTGATAATGTGGGTATGAGGTGACATATGTGTGTATTTCTATTTAATGACTTGTTGTTGAAGTTGAGCCGTTTCTTGCAGTTAGCTGTTATCACTTTTCCGATGAGATTATTGTTATTATTTCTATTACACTTTTTATTGCAGGTCTTTGATTTATTACATAGGTTATTTTGACTAATGACTATCACATGACATGAAACTCATCACCACTTCATCGAGGTTAGTCTTGATACTTATTGGGTACCGACCGTGGTGTACTCATACTATACTTTTGCGTATTTTTATGCAGATCTAGGTGTTGGAGGTAGCAGATCTAGGCAGTGCTTCATCAACCGCAAGGATTCAAGGTAGAGCTGCATTGACCGTCGCAGTCCCTTAGAGTCCTATCTTTACATTGATACTGTCATTTTTATATCCGAACAATATTGTGTTTTTGAGATATTCTTTTGTATTCAGTTAGAGTTCGTGAATCTGTACTACCAAGTTCTGGGGAGATGTTTGATTATCGCCACTTTGTCTTGTATTACCTCTATTTTCGCATTTATGTTAAACTATGTTTCATTATATCATGATTTTATTTATTTAAATGATGTTAAATGATCGACCTACCTATTTTTAGAGATTAGGCGCCATCACGATCCCTATGGTGGGATTTGGGTCGTGAAAACTATACTTTCTTAAGCAATTCGAATCATCCATGCTATCTCTAATCCTAATCATTCTGCCCGAAGATGAACCACAACCGTTACACAAGCAATCCAAACCTCACACGACTCACCACGTCCATCATGATGGCATATCTAAGTACAAAAATCCCATTATAGACTCTGCATCACAAGTAGGATAATCCTCCTCATAAGCACTCCATCTCCTAGAAGCATGCAACTTAGCTCAAATTGTGCGACATTCACAATCATGCAACATACTCTCTAAGCCTGTAGGCAATATTAACTTTAAAGTCATGGTCAACACCATATTAAGCTCTTGGAAACCCACTTACATAATAATCAAGCCATTGGAACTGAATCTCTCCAAGTCAACTAAGTCATACAGACTATCAAACCTAAAAGTCCTACCACAAAAGTGTCTAAAGCTCGATCGTACTATAAAAACTAAGCATTTCTGTTACCATGCTAGTGTAAGGTACTGCTACTGACCGAACTTCTTCAGATTACTATTGATCCGATTTCAAGGAATCACTTTCCTTTTGCCAGCACACCATGGAGCTCAACCAAAACTCATACCAGGTGACCCAACATAGAACTACATCATCCTCATATCCATAGGCCTATTTGTCCCCATCCCACACACATAGTACCTCAACCAAGACATTCGCTCTAAAGAGTCCTCCAAAAAATAAAGAATTGTAACTTTAATTTCTCTAATGCTGCATTGTAGAATATACAATGATATAGAAGTACTACCAGACCCTGTCGTAATCCAAGAGCAGTCTCAAATTCTTAACCAAACGAAGTATCCAGTAAATCCTTAAATATCACATCTTGGAACTTGAACCTACTAGAACCATTCTCTAGAGTCACCCAATATGCTCCAGTCTCCAATGTACAGCCAAACACACCGAACAACTTGTGCTACATTAGAGCATGATTTCTCTAAAAGAAGCAGCCTCGTCCTTAGGCAACCAAGTGAATCCCTTTCTCCCTGCACACTATATCCGCAAAGAATATTAAACCAGAGTCATTCAATAATCTTCATATATCAATTAGGTGTAGTACATCACACATCTAGCAAATCCTTTGCCCAAGTCATTCTCGATGTCACCCTTCTCATGTCATACATAATCCACAAGCGTACCTTAGTCCAAGAACTATAACAACACATCCCCATATGATCCAAACATCGATGGTAGGCTCCCCCACCTGACATTAATCCATAATCAAATAATTCGAGAACCTACTATAACTTTTCCTCCTTATCTACTATGATCACACACTGGTACTCAACCAACGCTTTCACCAGCTCATGTAGTATTAATCATATTACCCTTCAAACCATCTGCCGAATGCATCCTTATCCTTGTGATAGTCATACCATCTCACTCAAGAAATAAAAACTCTCGTTGTAGTGCATCTATTCCACAAGATCGCAAGAAAACTCTTCATATAAACCTTTTAAGAAGTCATATAACCTCAAACCTTTTTGCAGGAGATAATCTACCTGTTTAGACTTAATCCCACATCTTTGTATGACCTTACCATGGTTACAACCTTTATGTGATCAATTGATTCTCCAGAGTCTACACTCGTTACCAAGATGTAAGAATATGTCATATCCCATTCATGAAAAGCTGAAGGTCTACCAATTCGTCCATAACTCAAGACTTTATTGCATTCTGAGATGATGATCAAGCATCCATATTCCGTTTGCATCTCAATAAATCCTTCTCTTTATATTCAAACTCTCTAAATACAGTCCTTAGTCACAAAATACTTATTACATAACTATCTTACCACTCACTATCATCACTCTCACTTCTAGGGGCACTATAGGACAGAAGTGTCTAAAATCACATGCTTACTTAACTGAGCCCACCGAGCCAAAGTTGCAATCCATACCTAGCCAAAAGTCCTTTTGACAGGCCTTCCCCCATAACACGGGAAAACATCTCATACCCCATCAGCGACATTATCACAAGCCGCTGGTGCCAAACTAATATCGACTTTTCAACATCACACTCACATAACTTGATTACGGATCATCCTTAACATCTACTTAAGTACTTTTCCAACTTAATACTTTAAAATTAATTTTACCATAATTATAGTGTGAGTGTTATCTCTAGGCTTAAGGAGTCACTAAAATAGATGGGGCTTTACTTTCTTCTCCCATATGATATTCGTCCTAGAATGTCAAATTTTATCGTTCCTTGAACTGAGAGGGACATTTAGGCCTTCTGCCAAGTTCTTATTTTACTTCTTAGAACTCAAACATTTTGCTAACTCTCAAATTTCTAAGAGGTTTGGCGGGATTTACTCTGTAGCTAGAGCAATCCCTCGATATTCATCTTGTCTAAACAACACAATAATACACTTCGCTCATCTAGTATTTTATATTTAACAACCAACTATTACAACATAATAAGACAACTACCATTCTACATATCATAAATAACTATAATCACACAGTTAAAGTAATCAATGGGGCAACACTAAATACACATAGCCATAAAAGTAAATATTTTTGATTCTTTAGAAACTTAAATACCTAAATCCTAAAATCACTAAGGGTATCTTGCCATCATGGTCAATATTTATTGCCTACTAACCTCTTCTAAAGAATAATTTCTCTTCAACGCTTTGACTGAAGTGATACTCTTAGTTCGCAATTCTCGAACATGCCTAACTAAGGTTGCCACATGCACCTCCTCGTGTGACTGTCTTTTTATCCACTTCTTACCTCTTGATATGGGACCACATGTCTAAGGTAGAGCACTTCTTGTAAAAAATATTCATGGTACTTCTTTTAGGTGACATCTTTAGGGACACTCTGTCGCCTCTTCTGAACTCTAACTCTCAGTGTCACTTATTTGAGCATGATTTCCAATAACTCTAAGCTATTTTCAAGTCTTCAATAATCAATTTCCCTTTCACTATGACCTCTTGCACTAGCTTTGGCTGAGCCTCTATATATCGATGAACTCTATCAAATCAGTTGTGAATTTACTTGTTTACCCGAAAAATAGATATAGTTGAATTTATACGTAGTTTTAAGGATACGTAGTATAAATTGGTACAAATCAAGAAAGATACATAAATGTGTATTGAAATTAGTTATAAAATAAATGAATGCAAACCAGATAAACTAATTAGCCTAAGCCTTCAAGTTTAATCACCTCCAAATTGGGTGAAGAACGATTGATAGAAGAAACAATTTGACTAAAATACCAAAAGCCACGAAAAGATAGTATAGGCTCTGTTTTCGGTATATATTAGAATGAATGTGTGTATGAATCAATGTCCTCTTACAAATGATAACCACTCTTAATATAGTGGGAGAATTCCATTTTGGGTATAATTAAAAATACATAGCGGGGATCCCACGATGGACTAATTAATTAACTTTTTCTTGATTTTTGCCGAGATTCTCTCCCCAAATACGGCTATAACAACTCTTTTGTCCCTTGGCTCGATCTCGATCTTGGCCGGTCTCGGTATGGGTCGGTCTCTAGGTCTCGAGCTCGATATTGACTCGAGCTCGATATTGATCGGTCTCTGGGTCTCGAGCTCGACATTATGATGACGAACCTCAGTCCATCATGCTCCAATCTTTATTAATCACACGAAGGGAAAACTCGGTTTTGACCGTATACAGATAGTCCCATCGTTTCTTGGAAAGAAGGTGGCGAGAAACGATATAATTTTTCAACTTCTGACTAGACGAATACTGACGTCTGCGATGAACCCGCTTATGACGTATGTTACAAATGTCCCATCGGTCCAGTTACCAAGGCATTAAATGCGCGTCAGTCGATGGTCGGCCACTGCCAATTTTGAACCGTCGCTATGAAATCTATAAATAGCCCCTTTCTTTATTATTTCAAACTTTTACCTTTAAACCTTTTTCATTCCAATCTTCACAGTCCTTCGCCTTTTCCAAAGTTTCCTATTTCCAGGTTTTGAAATTTCTTTGCTTGTTCTTCTCAAAAGGCCAAATACTTTGATCTCCCTTCTTCTTTGTTCACAGAAATTTAGATGGCCAAAATATCTAAAACCGTTTCGCAAAAAGAGGTCGCTTCTTCATCACGACCCGCCGGTGGTGAGGATGCGGCGGAGCCTCGCCCTGAGGAATTCATTCCGGTAGGGTGTTCAACTGTTAGTGATTTTAAGGTTAAAAAACCTTCTTCGGTACCGAGCCTATGTGAGCCGATGTCGAGGTACCGGTGTATAATCACCGAGAAAATTCTTGAGAAAGTCAAACAAGAATGCAACTGGGACGATAAGCATGTGGTAATCCCACCGCCTGATGAATCAATTACTACCCACGTGGTAAGGTTCCTAAGTATTTATACTTATCCTTTCACGTTGGGTCCTTTAGACCCTATCATCTTCGCCTTTTTCAATAGATACGACATGACCCTCGGCCAGATCCATCCTTCTTTTTGGAGAATAGTGATTCTTCTCCAATTTTTCTTGAGCAAAATCGAGGGGTGTCTTTTCACCCTCGACCACCTTATGTGCCTTTATAGTCCCTGACTTTATCGAGTAGGGTTAATAAAGCTTTCTCGCCAAGCCACTAAAGCGCCGTTCTCATGTATAGACGAGACTCGTGATCGAGGTTGGATGGGCCGATTTGTTCGAGTCAAAACCTCAGACCTGATCCCTGCCGAGGACATACCATTTCCTGAGAAATAGAATATGAACTGTGAGCACTTATTTCCCTTCGTTCGCTTTAATTTTGTAATTGCCTTTCATTTTCTTAATCCATTTTTTCTTTCTTGTCACAGCTGTGGCTCGGATGTCTGAGCCGATTTTGGATC
Source organism: Nicotiana tomentosiformis (assembly GCF_000390325.3). NCBI lineage: Eukaryota > Viridiplantae > Streptophyta > Magnoliopsida > Solanales > Solanaceae > Nicotiana > Nicotiana tomentosiformis. Next base: position 47,537,612 of record NC_090814.1, on the reverse strand, counting down.
TTACATAATGGGTTGAAGGTCTGGTGCTGCAGAGACCATACTCCGAGCGCGCTTGGGTGGAAATATCAAAGGCTCGATGGGAGGCCCATAGTCATGGTAAGTCTCTTTCTTAATTTGTTTGTCATTTGCTCTTCTTTACTTGCTTAACCCTCTTTTCCCCTTTGTAGGACTTGGGAAGGACATTGCCATGAGGCCTCCATCTGGTGATAAGGAGGTTCATGTCCCGAAGCAGGTTAAAGAAAAGAAGAGAAAAGATGTACCGAGTTCCCCGGTCTCGGAAAAGAAAAAACCGGCAAAGAAATCTCGCAAGCCAAAGGGGCCCCCCAGTGTTATGCTTTCGGAATCGATCCGCCGATTAAGGGACGAGCCCGAAGAAGAAGAAGAGGAATTAGCCGGTGTATGGGCTAATGTTGTGATACAACAATCTTCTGAATCGGCGGAAGTGAATAAGGGAACCCTAGCCATAACCCCGGAATAAGAAAAAGCCGAGACTATTCCGTCTCGAGCTGAGATGGTTGAAGGGGATACCGAGGGTAGGACTTCTCGGGTAGTAGAAGATATCTTGGGGGATGAGCTCGGGATAGTTGATATTAGTAGATCCCCTCAGATTTCGGATGCTATAATCCGCGAGGCCAACATGACGGAATATTGATCCTACGAGGGCATTCAAGAGCCGACCGATATCTACGATTTTCTAGATAGGCTCGAGTCAGCTTCCTTGGAGGAGGTTATCGGGTTCGGTAGATTACCGATACCAAAGAAAACATCATGGTCTTGCTCTACCGGGTCTTCATCGGTTCCAAAACTGGTGGACCGATTCCCGGCCCCGAGTATTAATCCTGATCGTAGACGGAAGGTGGTGCTCTCCATCCCGGAGGATACCCGAATTTTCTCCCCCCTGTGGGGATTGCTAGTTACCTTTGGTCCTCAGTGACCGAAGAGGATCGAGCAGTGATGAATGCGGTAGGACCTGCCTGCCTTTTCAATGAGGCCCAGCATTCTCTGAATCGGGTAACTTCGATGGCATCTATGCTGTTTCTTTTATACTTGTTGAAGATAATTCTAACATTTTTTCCCATGTTTGTAGGCTTCGATGTTGCATCATGAGGCTTTCCTCCGAATCCGAGAAGAGCATGAGGATGAGGTTCAGGACCTCACTGAGAAGAGTGACTCCTATAAACTTCTTAGCGAGAAGCTTCGAGCGGATTTGGCAGCGGCTCGGGATGAGCACGAGGAGATGGCCAAGCAGGTATTCCGAATTCTTCACGACAGTGAAGATGAATTGGAGATAACCACTAACAACCCGATTCTGCAGGTTCGACAGAGGCTTGAGCAGATCAGACGGCTCAATTCACAGGTAGATGAGCTAATGACCGAAGGGGAAAAATTCAAAAAAAATATGGATATCCTCGCCTCCAAAAAGGAGGCCGTTCAAGCGCAATTGGAGTCGGCTGAGGCCCAGCTTCGGGCTGCAAAAGAAAATGCCTCGGTGCATATCGAAAGGGTTAAAGAGCTTCAAAGTGGGTTAGATTTGGCCACTTCCAATAAGGCAAGCTTGGCTAATGAACTCGAAGTGGTCAGATCTAAGGAAACCGAGGCTAATAAAAGAGCTAATGCTAAAATGGCCTAGTTCAGGATCGATGTTGAGGTTAAACAGGCCAAGGCCAAAAGCATGGTCGAACATGCTAAATGGAAAGCTCGGAGAGAAGCTCTCGAGGAGGTCAGTGCTCAAGGCTTCAATGATGAGGCCGAAAATGAGAATGCCAAGGCGGAGGAAAATAAGGCTCGAAGGTTGGCCATTCCTGAGGAAGACTCCGATAGCTCAAGCGAATCTGAAGGTGGGGAAGATCCCAAGGATGTGGCCTCCGAAGAAGACCAAGCCATTTAGGACGTTAGGTAGTTTTTGTTATTTCTATCGAGGCTACTTCGGCCTATGTAATAACTTCCTTCAGCCATGTTGCCTTTATAAAAGATTTGGATGTATATATAAAACTTTTCCCTTCTATGGCTTCTGAATCTTTTGCCTTTTTGTTAACTTATACAAAGGTCAAAAAGTGCCTTAGCATGGAATAATTATTCGAAGGTCCAAGATTGAGAAAGTAAAGACCGATAGCAGGTGCTGCACTTGACATTTTCTTCTAGGTAGTCCCCGAGTGAATGTTCAAACTCGAACTGAGGTGGCTTTTAGGCTTGATAAATAGATGTCAAGTGAAATTATTCACTCAAACTCGAAGAAAAGTAGCCCTTAGGCTTTATAGTCGAGTGAGAATGATTTCTCGAACTCGAATTAAGGTAGCTCTTGGGCTTTTCAGTCGAGTGAGAATGATTTCTCGAACTCGAATTAAGGTAGCCCTTAGGCTTTGTAGTCGAGTGATAATGATTTCTCGAACTCGAATCAATGTAGCCCTTAGGCTCTGTAGTCGAGTGAGAATGCTTTCTCGACGAATTAAGGTAGCCCTTAGGCTATGTAGTCGAGTGAGAATGATTTCTCAAAATCGAATTAAGGTAGCCCTTAGGCTTTGTAGTCGAGTGAGAAGGATTTCTCGAACTCCATTTAAGGTAGCCCTTAGGCTTTGTAGTCGAGTGAGAATGATTTCTCGAACTCGAATTAAAGTAGCCCTTAGGCTTTGTAGTCGAGTGAGAATGATTTCTTGAACTCGAATTAATGTAGCCCTTAGGCTTTATAGTCGAGTGAGAATGATTTCTCGAACTCGAATTAAGGTAGCCCTTAGGCTACGTAGTCGAGTGAGAATGATTTCTCAAACTCGAATTAAGGTAGCCCTTAGGCTTTGTAGTCGAGTGAGAAGGATTTCTCGAACTCCATTTAAGGTAGCCCTTAGGCTTTGTAGTCGAGTGAGAATGATTTCTCAAACTCGAATTAAGGTAGCCCTTAGGCTATGTAGTCGAGTGATAATGATTTCTCAAACTCAAATTAAGGTAGCCCTTAGGATTTGTAGTCGAGTGAGAATTATTTCTCGAACTCGAATTAAGGTAGCCCTTAGGCTTTGTAGTCGAGTGAGAATGATTTCTCGAACTCGAATTAAGGTAGCCCTTCGGCTTTGTAGTCGATTGAGAATGGTTTCTTGAACTCGAATTAAGGTAGCCCTTAGGCTTATGTAGTCGAGTGAGAATGATTTCTCGAACTTGAATTAAGGTAGCCCTTAGGCTTTGTAGTCGAGTGATAATGATTTCTCGAATTCGAATCAATGTAGCCCTTAGGCTTTGTAGTTGAGTGAGAATGCTTTCTTGACGAATTAAGGTAACCCTTAGGCTATTTAGTCGAGTGAGAATGATTTCTCAAAATCGAATTAAGGTAGCCCTTAGGCTTTGTAATCGAGTGAGAAGGATTTCTCGAACTCCATTTAAGGTAGCCCTTAGGCTTTGTAGTCAAGTGAGAATGATTTCTCGAACTCGAATTAAGGTAGCCCTTAAGCTTTGTAGTCGAGTGATAATGATTTTTCGAACTCGGATTAAGGTAGCCCTTAGGCTATGTAGTCAAGTGAGAATGATTTCTCGAACTCGAATTAAGGTAGCCCTTAGGCTTTGTAGTTGAGTGAGAATAATTTCTCGAACTCGAATTAAGGTAGTCCTTAGGCTTTGTAGTCGAGTGAGAATGATTTCTCGAACTCAAATTAAGGCAGCCCTTAGGCTTTGTAATCAAGTGAGAATGATTTCTCGAACTCGAATTAAGGTAGCCCTTAGGCTATGTAGTCGAGTGAGAATGATTTCTCAAACTCAAATTAAGGTAGCCCTTAGGATTTGTAGTCGAGTGAGAATGATTTCTCGAACTCGAATTAAGGTATCCCTTAGGCTTTGTAGTTGAGTGAGAATGATTTCTCGAACTCAAATTAAGGTAGCCCTTAGGCTTTGTAGTCGAGTGAGAATGATTTTCCGAACTCGAAATAAGGTAGCCCTTAGGCTTTGTAGTCGAGTGAGAATGATTTCTCGAACTAGAATTAAGGTAGCCCTTAGGCTTTGTAGTAGAGATAAAATGATTTCTCGAACTCAAATTAAGGCTTTGTAGTCGAGTGAGAATGATTTCTTGAAGTCGAATTAAGGTAGCCCTTAGGCTTTGTAGTTGAGTGAGAATGATTTCTCGAACTCGGATTAAGGTAGCCCTTAGGCTATGTAGTCAAGTGAGAATGATTTCTCAAACTTGAATTAAGGTAGCCCTTAGGCTTTGTAGTCGAGTGAGAATGATTTCTCGAACTCGAATTAAGGTAGCCCTTAGGCTTTGTAGTCGAGTGAGAATGATTTCTTGAACTCGAATTAATGTAGCCCTTAGGCTTTATAGTCGAGTGAGAATAATTTCTCGAACTCGAATTAAGGTAGCCCTTATGCTACGTAGTCGAATGAGAATGATTTCTCAAACTCGAATTAAGGTTGCCCTTAGGCTTTATAGTCGAGTGAGAAGGATTTCTCGAACTCCATTTAAGGTAGCCCTTAGGCTTTGTAGTCGAGTGAGAATGATTTCTCGAACTCGAATTAAGGTAGCCCTTAGGCTATGTAGTCGAGTGATAATGATTTCTCAAACTCGAATTAAGTTAGCCCTTAGGCTTTGTAGTCGAGTGAGAATGATTTCTCGAACTCAAATTAAGGTAGCCCTTAGGCTTTGTATAATTCGATCTCGTTGATTTTTCAGATGGCAGTCCCTGATTTATGGGGTAATGATTCGAACTCTGGTCATGGTTGGCCCTTAAGCCTGTTTGCACAATAGATCGAGAATATGTCGTAGAAGAACCTTTCTGAGGTATGAGATATCGGTAAAGAATAAATTTCTCTTTTATAGGTCATTATACATGCGTACATGTTTTGTGCCAGGGCTCGAGCAAACTATGCGAGCATGGTCCGTTTGACCATTTGGCCCTTACAAATATTTCCTATCGAGACCCTGTTGCCATGAAGTAACGATCTTGCCCGAACTTGATATTCGAAGGCAATGCCCTCCCGTATTCGAGGTTGATTGTAAAGAGGCTTTGGATACTGTTGAATTGTTCTAAGTTAGCAATATCAATGGTTGCCTTATTAAAAACCTCACCGAAAACCCCATTTGGGACAAAACTGGTCTAAGGGATAAAGAGTGCAACGCGCTCTTTCAGACCTAAAGCTTCATGTTGATGAATCCATCCTTTTTTCTGTTCGAACACCTGGAAGGGTTAGTTTCGAAATACAAATGAATATGGGAGGGTCGTACCTTAGCAGTAGCATCGTTTAGGTGAGATACGTTCCAATTGCTCGGTAGTTGTTTGTCGTTTATCATACCGAGCTTGTAGGATCTTATTCCGACGATTTTGAGAACCTGATACAGTCCTTCCCAGTTCGGACCCAGTTTCCCTTCATTTGCATTTCGAGTATTGAGGGTGACTTTTATTAGCACCAAGTCCCCGATGTTAAAATGTGGAAGATTGGTTCTTCGATTGTAGTACCTTTCGATTCGTTGTTTTTGGTCGGCCAATCGGACGAGAGCGGATTCTCGTCTTTCGTCCAACAATTCCAGGCTCGTATTCATGGTCTTGTTAGTTGACTCCTCTGTTGCATATCGAAACCTAATGCTAGGCTCTCTGACCTCGACCGAGATAAGAGCTTCGGCGCAATAAACCAACGAGAATGGTGTTGCCCAGGTACTGGATTTTGATGTTGTGCGGTATGCCCATATGACCTCGGGTAGTATTTCTCTCCATTTTCCTTTGGCGCCGGTCAATCTCTTCTTAAGATTTTGGATGATGGTTTTGTTGGTTGATTTGGCTTGTCCGTTCCCGCTGGGATGATAAGGTGTTGATAGGATCCTTTTTATCTTGTGATCCTAGAGAAATTTAGTTACTTTGCTGCCGATGAATTGTTTTCCATTATCACATACAATCTCGGATGGCATCCCAAATTGACATATGATGTGGTCCCAAATGAAGTCTATCACTTCCTTTTCCCTGACATTCTCGAAAGCCTGTGCTTCAACCCATTTAGAGAAATAATCAGTAATAAACAAAATAAACTAAGCTTTACCTGGGGTCGATGGGAAGGGGCCAACGATGTCCATTCCCTATTTCTTGAGAGGCCATGGAGATAGGACCGAGTGGAGTAGTTCCCCGGGTTATCATGGGCGCATGCCATTGGCATTTGTCGCATTTTTGAATGAACTCCCTTGCATCCTTGTCCATATCGGTCCAATAATATCCTACTCTAATTACTTTATGGACCAACGAATCGGCACCAGAATTATTTCCACAAGTGCCCTCATGAATTTCACGTAGGATGTAATCGGTATCTCCCGGTCCCAAACATATTGCCAATGGTCCATCGAACATTCTCCTAGATAGCATTCCGTCTTCGGACAAGGTGAACCGTGCTGCCTTTGTGCGTAGAGCTCTCGATTCCTTTGGATCTGATGGAAGCTTCCCGTTCTTGAAGTACTCTATGTATTTGTTTCTCCAATCCCAGGTTAAACTTGTGGAGTTTATCTCGGCGTGACCTTCTTCGATTATCGATCTTATGAGTTGTACGATAGTCCACGAGTTGAGTTTGTCATCTTCGACCGATGAACCTAAGTTTGCAAGGGCGCCGGCCTCGCTGTTTTGTTCTCGGGGTACATGTTGCAAGGTCCATTCCTTAAATTGATATAGAGTCACCTGTAGTTTATCCAAGTACCTATGCATTCGATCTTTTCGGACTTCAAAAGTCCCGTTGACTTGGTTTACCACAAGGAGGGAATCACACTTAGCCTCTACGACTTCCGCTCCCAAGCTTCTCGCTAGTTCGAGACCTGCAATCATGGCCTCGTACTCGGCCTCATTGTTAGTCAATTTTTCAGTTTTGATAGATTGTCTAACTACATTATGTGTGGGTGCTTTTAGTACGATGCCTAGTCCGGACCCCTTTGCGTTCGAGGCACCGTCCGTAAAGAGGGTCCAGACTACTGAAGAGGTACCCAATTTTATAAGTAGTTCTTTTTCAATCTCGGGTACGAAGGGCAGCATAAAGTCAGCCACAAAGTTTGCCAAGATTTGAGATTTGATGGCGGTTCGGGGTCGATACTCAATATCGTACCCACTGATTTCTTTGGCCCGTTTGACCAATCGACCCGAAAGCTCGGGTTTGTGCAAAATATTTTGAAGAGGATAAGTTGTTACAACATATATTGGATGACACTGGAAATATGGTTTTAGTTTCCTAGAGGCGCTTATTAAAGCAAGCGCTAATTTTTCTAAGTGTGTATATCTAGTTTCGGCCTCGCCTAAGGTCCGACTGATGTAATAAATAGGGAATTGTGTACCTTGTTCTTCTCAAACCAGGACTCCACTTACCGCTATCTCCGAGACAACTAAGTACAGGTAAAGCTGTTCGTCCACTTTTGAGGTATGAAGCAGCGGCGGGCTCGATAAATACCGTTTTTGTTCCTCCAAAGCCTGCTGGCATTCCGGAGTCCATGCAAAGTTTCTCTTCTTCTTAAGTAGTTGTCCTAGGGTGGTTGTCCTTCCCGTTAGCCTATGCATGGTCTTTACATTATCCACTACTGTGATATCCTCGATAGCTTTAATTTTGTCAGCCCGATTGGACACCATGAAACCAAGAAACTTGCCCGAGCCAACCCCGAATACATATTTTTTGGGGTTGAGCTTCATATTGTACTCCCTCAGTATATCAAAAGTTTCTTGCAAATGCGTTAAATGGTCCTCTGCTCGCAGGGACGTAACTAACATGTCATCAATATAAACTTCCATTGATTTTCCTATTTGTTTTTCAAACATTCGGTTTACTAGGCGTTGATAAGTTGCACCAGCATTTTTCAGCCCGAATGGCATTACGTTATAATAGTAGGTACCATACTTAGTGATAAACGAAGTCTTTTCCTGGTCCTCCGGGTTCATCTGTATCTGGTTGTACCCGGGGTAGGCATCGAGAAAACTGAGAGTCTCGTGGCCGGTCGTGGCATCGATCATACGAACAATATTAGGCAAAGGGAAAGAATTCTTAGGGCATGCTTTGTTTAGGTCTTTATAATCTATACACATTCTAAGTTTGTTTCCCTTCTTAGGGACTACCACCACGTTTGCTAGCCATTCGGGGTATTTTACCTCTCGAATGGATCCTATTTTAAGAAGTTTGGTTACCTCGTCCTTGATGAAGGCATGTTTGACCTCGGACTGGGGCCTTCTTTTTTGCTTCACCAGATGGAATTTCAGATCCAAACTTAGTCTATGAGTGGTTATTTCCGGTGGGATCCCTATCATGTCAAGATGGGACCAAGCGAAACAGTTCATGTTAGCTATAAGAAATTGAATAAGCTTTTTCCTGAGTTCGATATTTAATCACGTGCCCAGGTATACCTTTCACTCCGGCAGATGTTCGATTAGCGTGATTTGCTCCAGTTCTTCGATCGTTGAATTGGTAGCGTTGGAATCATCAGGGACCATGAAGGATCGTGGGATCCCATAATCATCATCTTCGTCAGTCCTTTGATTCTCTATTTGGGTCGAGGCTGATGTTTGTGATTGCTATTTGGTGTCCCGTTTCTCCTTTGAATCTGATCCCTTTGTTGATGATAGTGATGATATCAGAATCCTTTCATCGACAGCAAACATTTCCTTTGCAGCTGGTTGCTTCCCGTAGACCGTTTTGATTCCCTATGGTGTTGGGAATTTTAGAACCTGGTGAAGGGTCGCGGGTACTGCTCTCATGTTGTGGATCCACGGCCTCCTGAACAATGCGTTATATCTTATGTCACCCTCGATCACGTGGAACTTCGTTTCTTGTATGGTCCAAGCCACGTTTACTAGCAAAATTATTTCGCCCTTAGTAGTTTCACACGCCATATTGAATCTGTTTAGTACCAGGGTTGCGGGCACGACCTGGTCCGGTAGACCGAGTTGCTCTACGACCCTTGATCGAATGATGTTGGCCGAATACCTGGATCAATTAACACACGTTTAACTTGAGTTTTATTCATAAGTACAGATATTACCAGTGCATCGTTATGGGGCTGCATGATTCCTTCCGCGTCTTCGTCACTAAAGGACAAGGTTCCTTTAGGTATGTGATCCTGAGTTCGAGATCGCTTCTCTCTTATAATCGGCATATTAGTGCGTTTAAGCACCGTCACCTGGAGGACATCGATCCCTCCGATGATCATGTGGATGATGTATTGTGGCTCTTCTTGTTCGTTTTGTCTGCTGAGCTCTTTGTTTTTGAAATGGTTCTTGGCCCGGTCACTTAAAAACTTTCGAAGGTGCCCTTCATTGAATAACCGGGCTACCTCCTCTCTCAACTGCCTGCAATCTTCTGTTCTGTGGCCATGGGTGCCATGATACTTGCACATTTGATTGGGATTTCTCTGGGCTGGATCAGACTGCAGAGGCCGAGGCCATTTAGCATCTTTGATGCATTCGATAGCTGATACGACGGCGGATGCATCAATGTTGAAGTTATATTCTGATAACCGTGGTGCTTCCTTAGGTCCGGTATGCCTATCATACGCACTCTTGTTCATCAGACCTTAAGACCCTTGGCCTCGATCACTTCTCCTTTCGCCTCGTACGGGGTTACGTCCCGGTTCGCTACCCCTACGATCTTCATTATACGGCCGGTATCGGTCCCTATTCGACCTTGGTTCTCGGTCGGTGTCCCTTCTAATAACGGACCCAGAACCCAACTGGTCGTCTTCGACCCTAATCTTCGATTAATATCGATTGTGTATATCGGCCCAGGTAACAACTGGGTACTCGATCAAGTTCTGCTTCAACCGTCGTGAAGCCATCGAGCTTCGTTCGTTCAGTTCTTGGGTGAAAGCTTGAACGGCCCAATCGTCCGTGACCGGTGGTAGATCCATTCGTTCCATTTGAAAACGAGATACAAACTCTCTTAGCATCTCGTTATCTTTTTGCCTTACCTTGAAAAGGTCCGACTTCCTGGTTTCGACCTTTATAGCTCCGACATGTGCTTTTACGAAAGAATCTGCAAGCATAGCAAAAGAATCGATAGAGTTAGGCGGTAGATTATGATACCATATCATCGCTCCCTTTGACAGGGTTTCACCGAACTTCTTTAATAATACGGATTCAATTTCGTCATCTTCTAGATCATTCCCTTTGATGGCATATGTGTAAGAAATGACATGTTCGTTGGGGTCAGTCATTCCATTATATTTAGGAATTTCGGGCATGCGGAACTTCTTGGGGATCGGTTTTGGAGCCGCGCTCGGGGGGAAAGGCTTTTGTAATAATTTTGTGGAATCCAAGCCCTTCAATATTGGTGGTTCCCCCGGGATCTGATCAACCTTGGAGTTATGAGTTTCCACTTTTTTGTCGTTTGCTTCAATCTTTCTTTCTCATGATTCTATTCGTTTTGTCAGTTCCTCGAGCATTTTAATAACTTCGGGATTAGTCCTCGATTCTTATTCATTTGACCTTACTACAGTTGTCCCCGTTTTGTGGGTGACTTCTTGGGGTGGACCGGGCTCGAGTCTTCTCAGTGTCTGGGTTTGGTTCTTCAACTAAGCTATCACTACCTGTTGAGCTTGCAACATTTCGAAAATCATACGCAGGCTGATCTCGTCTTCTCCAGCATTTTGGGTATTTCAAACTGCAGATCGAGTTCTACCATGAATGGTGTTTTCGGGGTCGGAACGTTGGTTTGCCTTAATGGCCACATGTAAATTAACGTCAATTGGATCTATGGCTCGAGTTCTAACGGGGTCGACGAGTGGCCTTACATCCCCGAGCGTCAGGTTGTTATTTTTATCTTGAAGGCCAACTTCGTTATCGATAGGTAGGGCCATTAATTGAGAGTTCGTCATTTTTAACCCGAAATCAAAGACACTTCCAAAAGCAAGTGTAAAATAGTGTGTTTCACAAAGATTCGTACCAAATAACCACTACTATCCTTAGCCCCACGTAAACTGTTTATCCGAAAAACATATAGAGTTGAATTTATATGTAGTTCTAAGAATACGTGGTATAAATTGGTACAAATCAGGAAAGATACATAAATGTGCATTGAAATTAGTTATAAAAGAAATGAATGCGAACCAGATAAACTAATTAGCCTAAGCCTTCAAGTTTAATCACCTCCAAATCGGGTGAAGAACGATTGATAGAAGAAACAATTTGACTAAAATACCAAAAGCCACCAAAAGATAGTATTGGCTATGTTTTCTGTATATATTAGAATGAATGTGTGTATGAATCAATGTCCTCTTACAAATGATAATCACTCTTAATATAGTGGGGGAATCTCATTTTGGGTATAATTAAAAATACATAATGGGGATTCCATGATGGACTAATTAATTAACTTTTCCTTGATTTCCGCTGAGATTCTCTTCCAAAATGCGGCTATAACGGCTCTTTTCTCCCTTGGCTCGATCTCGATCTTGGCCGGTCTCGGTATGGGTCAGTCTCTGGGTCTCGAGCTCGATATTAACTCGAGCTCGATATTGATCGGTCTATGGGTCTCGAGCTTGATATTATGATGACGAACCTTGGTCCATCATGCTCCAATCTTTATTAATCACACGAAGGACAAACTCAATTTTGACCGTATATATTAGTGCTAATTCAATTTCTGAAGTTTCTGCCAAAAGGTGTGTTGTGTACTGAGTTAATCCTATGTTTCCTCTTCTATTTTGGAAACTTCATCTTTGAGTTGAGAGACCGATCTTTAGGTGTTAGGATTTATCATGCTTGCAGTTTTAGACACTTAGCCTTAGATTAGCTCTGTCTTCTATTCCTCCTCACCAATGGACTCTTTCATGTTCTAGTATATTCTGGTGGGTTCTAAAAGTATATGATCTTGGAAATGTGAGATTCTGTCATGATCATGTCCTAAAATTCATCTTTCATTCGGGAAAATGAGTGAGATGGTGGTATATATTTGAACTTATTTTTTTTTAAACTTAGTCGAGTACAATTCTCTGGACTATTTTACTATCCCTCTCTCTACTAGTATAGTTTATCATGCTGCATATACATGCAGAGGAGTTTATAGATGACTTTATTCTAATATGCCTTAGCTATACACAAGGTCTGTAACCATGATTTATTGCTTAGAGGCATTAATGTATATTTAAATTGATCCTGCTGCACTGAAAATTAAGGGCTAATAACTAACTAATTGAATGTAATAAATTGCATAACTGTATAATCAATAGCTGGGGATGAACTAATAACTGAACACATTTACTATAAAACATGCTAATTGTTTCTGGTTTATCCTCTTAGGAGTTCTTCCTTGGTCTGCTATAACTACTGCTCAAAGGTAAGAACCATTGTTGGAGTAAATTCAAAAGGACGCATCTATTATTCTTATTCTCGTATTAACACATGTGATATTCCTTGACATAGCTGATCCCTTTTATCTGTATACTCTCCGTGAAGTTTATCCTCATGTACTTAAATCACGTGCTAACTTTTATATTTGGACCTTTATAGCACACATTTACATCTTTCTCTACTAAAATACCAAAAATTCTTTATAGATTCTCTGCGACTAGTCTCTCATTATTAGGGAAAATGATAAAGCATCGATTTTCAACAAAATCTCAAAAGTCAACAAAATGTTACATCGGGCTCACGTGGTCAAAACCTGAACCACGATCCAATGTCAGTGACCCATCTGTCTCCCAATCTGGTGTCAAAACCACACAATACCCTCTCTTACATTTTGGACAAAAGAAAATATGTACTCTTTCATTTCTTGTTTTAGATGCAAAAACATCAACGGGTATTCTAGACCTGCCACGATCGAAAATTCCGATAAAGGTCGTGATGACACTAACCTGCTTTCTAGGCAAGCCAATGCTTTATAACAATAACAAAAGCCATTTGATTGTATCTACGAGTTTCTAGGTCGAGGGTTTATCAAATCAATATCTACCTTCCTATATCTTAGGATTGTCTCCCTCAATCTGTCACTCATCCTTGTTAATGTAACATATTCACTTTCGTGTCTATTACTGTTCTAATCATATCGCGTTTCTACAAGTCACCAAGTGTTAGTTGGGACTCGTCTGAATTTGTAAACTTTTACCAGTGGTCCTTGCTCATTCTCCAAATTCTATTATGAAACATTGAGGTATTGTAATGATCCGCTAGTCATTTTGAGTTCTAGCATCTTGTTTTGTGATTTGAGACATCGACAAAGTTCATTTGATGTTTTATCGATTGTGCGTATGGTTGGTTTAAATTTTTGAGAAGTTTAGGAGTGTTTGGGAAGATTAAATCTTATTTTGGAAGTTTTAAGTTGGAAAAGTTAACCAAGGTTTGACTTTATATGAGCTCGGATTGGTGATTTTAAGATTCCAATAGGTTCATATGATGATTTTAGACTTGTACCTATGCTTGATTCGGGCTTCGGGTGGCTCGTGATTTATTCAGTGCTTCTAGTTGAAAGTTGGGAATTTTGAACTTAAGAGAGTTTGGAGATATTAATTTGATGCGCGATTCTTGGTTTATGTTGTTTGTGGTTTTTTGAGCCTTTGGATAAGTTTGAATAAGGTATATGAACTTTTTTGTATGATTGGACAGGGTACCGATGGGTTCAAGTGAGTTTCAGGGTAGTTTCAGATCATATCAAACCATTTTGTGATTGCTGATTTTCTGGTGCTCAGGTATGCATCGCGATCACGATGCTTGTTGCTGCGATTATGAAGCGTTATGGTGCTTGTGGAGGATTCTATGAAGCGTGATCACAATGTGAGGTCTGCAATCACGATGACTGAGATTGTTTGGTTCATTTCAGGTGCGTGGTGTGTTGCACGATCGCTTAGGAGTGGAGAGGATACTGTGTGTTGTGATCGCATGGGTGTGTCCGTGATCACATAGGTGTGTTCGTGATCGCATAGAGGACTGGATCGTTGGCCTACGCGATTGCATGCTGTCTATCATATTTGCATAAAAGGAGCTCGAGGCGGTGCAAATTTGTTTATCATGATCGCCTGAGCTAGGTTCCACGGTCGCATTTAAGGAAGTGCTGGCAGGGGTATATTTTGTCCATAACTTAAGAGAGTGTATTTTGAGGTTTTTGAGTATCGATTTTGACTCGGATTGAGAATCTAATCACATATTTAGACTCAACAAGTTATGAGTCACCGTGATTTGGCCTCAATTTCAGATTCCTAGCATGCGAGTGCAGATTGACTTTTGTTTACTTTTGAGAATTCTTCAGAGATCGAAGCTATAACATTTTTTGGCTTCCTTGGATGTTTTTTGGCTTTGATTTTCCCGACTGGAGGTCAAGAACAAGGTTTATGTTTGATCTGGGGTTGATGACTAGCCGGATAAGATAAGTATCTTGTCTAATATTAGCTTGAGGGAATTTTTTCTAAAATAAATATACGTGTTATGTGCTAAATGCTTGTGGAAATGTGACGTACATGCGAGGTGGTGATCGTATATGCGTAGACCGAGGTTATACCATGTTTAAGGTGATTTTAGGCTTCTTTTTTCCTTTGTTGGTTGTGTGTTCTACTTGTCCCATGCCTTACTCACTTGAATGACTACGTGAGTACAATGAATCATGCTAGAGATAATGTTTAGGCTAATGATACCTTATTTGATCATGATCTACTCTCTTTAAGATTGTTGATATACTTGATTAGTTGTAGTCACACTTATTATTATGAACACACATGTGAACCTTGTCACGCCTTGTTTTTCTCGAGAAAGCGGGTTTCGACATGTGACAACTCTTTTAAATGGGTATTAAGAGAGAAGAGTCGCCACCTAACGATTTTGAAGTGAGTTAGGGTACCTATTTGCAAATAACTATATTTTTTTGTTGGTCTGTGTTATAAGGGGTCAAATTACCTCGAAGAGAAGGTGTTAGGAACTCTCCGAGGTTCATAACTGTGATTCCCGGCCGAATTCTATACTATGTGGGATTTATCGAATTATAGTTAGTTATCCTAAGTGATCATGCAAGTTGATCTACTATTGAATAAAAGGAACAAAGGTGTAGGTAAGCAGTTAGTTATTCTAGGTGAAACGAAATGATTAGTAGAATAAGTAATACACAAATCATGTAAAAGGAATAATTTGGAAGAACATACTTCATTCATTAATAAACTAGTTGGTACAACTCTTTTGTTTACAAGATATATAACTTAGTCAAATACAGATTCCAACAAAAGTAAATATATAAGGAACAATCAGACAAATCTGGGGTCCTAACTTTTTAAGCCTAAAGGATCACTCCTTGGAACATAAATAATACATTGCAAGCCTTTTAAGTGCAAGAGTTGCTCATATTATCCAGCGAGCACAGACTATCATCACCAGCTGTCCAATTACTATCTTTAAGTTGTTTACCTAAAGCGTACTAATTCAATTCTATGTGATACCCTACTTGTGCCTACCCGTCCTATGCTTATAGTTCAGGAGGCATTGGACCTCTACGTAGGTAGTTCTAGACTCATCCTAGGCTGCTTAAAATTAAAAGACTAGGCACCACATAATTTAAACAAATAAGACTCAATATAAAATATAATTAACACAAAGAAACTCACGTTTACCTACACAAATAGACGCGTATGAATGTCAAGTGAATAACAATTAAAAGTGATGGGGTAGTGGCAGAATGGATAGGCAAAAATTGACAGTTATGGATTACTGCATTTTGAATTAATCAAACCTAAGGTATGGTTTCTATGTTAATATTGGGACGACTAGTTAGGTTTATGAATAGTCTAACAAACAGATTATTATCTTATAGGCATGATCTCTAAATGATCGAATTTGAGACAGTTTAAACAACACAGCAGTTCAGTCAATGGACCCTACAGTTACGATTTCTAGGCGTGAAATATTAAGAATATAGTTGTTAGTACGAACGAGTTGAGCAAATTAAAAAAAATCCTATAGGCATGAGGATAAATGTTAAATTCTAATACATGATTTCTAAGTGGAGGAGCAAATATTCAAATAATTTAACACAAAGTTTGTCCTATAGGCACGTCTTATAAACATGTTATAAATCACATTGGCAGTACTAAATTACTTGTTACTTAGGAACATAACTTCAGGATTTTCTAAGCAGACAAGAAAAATTGAAGGTCCTATAGGCATCCTATCTATTAGCAAGTAGTGCACGGAAATAGAACATGGCGAACAAGTAGCAAGTAAGATCATTTGGATCCTATATGCATGCTTTCTACCCGTTCATGCAAGGATTAAAATACCCCAGCCCTTTTTTTTTTTAACTATTTCCCCCATCATTTGTTCTTAGAAGTTATTACACATCCAAATAGAATAATTACAAAATCAATTACAAAATATAGAATAACCCAATAACACATCCGGGCCTTCAAATAGACTTAGAACTTCACACGGACGACAAGCCCATACTCTAGGTGCTGTCAATGTACTTTAGACCCCAATACCAAAACCTGGCCCACAGACCAGGCCCAAACAATAGAGGCAATTATCTTGATTACCCATTATCATTAACAACAACCGAGAACACAAAGACACAAGTGACAACCTATGTAAACCAAGCCATCCAGGAACATATGCGTATCTTGTCCTTAATGTTACAACTAACAAGAGCAGGAGTTTCTAAATAACATCCCAAAGGCACATAAGCAGGAACATGAACGCATTTGAGGGTCACATAAAGACTTCTACATGCATATACAACATGAAGGATATTCATAGCACATAAAATAAACACATACGATGGCTTTCCAAGTTTATAAAATTAGTTCAAAGTGATAGTAGTTCATGGACAGACACCCTAGAATAGTCAGGACATAATCACAAAGAGCATAACATATAAGGGTTCAAGGCAAACATGGTCCTGAATTGATTCTGATGAAATAACTAAATGGAAGTTCATACATGGAAGACTCAATAAGAAAACATCTAAGATAGAATATGGTCAAGAACTACTTCACACAGAGATTCTCACATAAAAGGTTCTCAACATAAAAACCTAGAGCAAAATATGGCAAGGAGCTAATTCAACGTAAACAACAAATAACAATTCATGCATGGAAGACTTAATATGAAGATCTAAGGTAAGACATGGTAGAAACTGATATAGCCAAACAGAGATCCCTACAGGAAAGATTAAAATTGAATTTAAGGCAAACAGGTCATGATCCAATCCTGATAACAAATAGCATTTCCTAATCGACATACAAATCTAAGATAGGAATGATTAAGGAGTAGTTTTAACAAGTAGAAATGCACACATGAAGGACTTAGCAAAACATGTTCAAAATAATTCTGGGCAGATGCTAATATCAGTCTTGATTGGAAGGTTTCAACATAGAAATCTAAGGCATGACATAACCAAGGTCATAATATTGGGGACATAACAAACATAGCTACCTACATGAAAGACTTGTCACAAAATTCAGGGTCAACAGTATCATAAGAACAACAAATCAACAAGCAGGTAAACTCCTAATTTTGAGAAGGTTATAAATCATTCAAGTTAATCACATAATAATAACTATGTGTGTCAAAACTTGCCTTAAAGGTCTTAGACTTAGGCAGACTTAATACTCGTAAGCATGGATTAGTAGAATAACATTTGGATAAGAGAATTGCAAGTGAAGCATACAACGACAATACAATATTAAAGTTCACAAATAGCAGGGGAAGCTAAGTCATGCTAGTCCATAGAAGTTCAGACAATATTGGCACACAAAATTCATATGACATGAACAAGTAGAAGGAAAATAATTGTAATAATCAAGAACACTAACCAGTTACAAGATAAACGTGCAAAGAATGAGAAAAATTAGAGCTTCAGCAATGGCTCAAATAGCAGCAGTTGAAAGAGAACCGTGACCAGTGCTTCAGAATTCACAAGAGCCTCGAAAGGACTCTGAGTAGTGCTTGCTCCGAAGGAGGTTGTTAAATAGTACCGCAAGGCCTTGGCATTCAGCCGGCCATAGACCAATTAAATACAGTAGTCTCAGAGAAATCAAACAAAAATAGAGCAAGTGCGAGTGAGAGAGAATGATTCAAAAGTAACTATTATGGGAGAATTAGGGAGGGGTTGATATAGTCCAGTAACAGATGAACAATTAAGGGAAAAAAAATCAAAACAATGCAAACCTAGTCGGAATCATATTTAGGGCAAATCGCACACAAGCCCTAATCACGAAGAAATCAACAGAGACCAGAATCGAGAGGATATTCCCTCTTTCTGGTGTAATAAGCCAAGATCGTATCCAAATCTATATGATCGAAGCCATATCCACCCGATTCAAGAGATTCGCGTATGAACGTGTACAAGGAAATGGCAGAGGAAAATCCTCGAGTCGGCTATGGTTTAGTCCTCGAGAGAGAAGAGAGCGTGTGAGGACGCCTCGAGTGGGAAAATGGATTAGGGTTTGGGTGTGAGGATATAAGGAGAATGAAGGGTCTTTTGTGAGCCATTGATCTTGAGAGATCAACGATTGTGATTTTAATGATGGAGATAGGGGCAAATACGATTTATGGATGGGTCAGCGGGTATGGGTCATTTGGTTTGGGCTTGAGATGGCTGAATGGGATGGCCATAGGCATTTGGGCAATTTAAGAATCCAATTTTCACCTCACTTTGGGCCAAGATATAAAAATACACGAAAATTTATAAACAAATAAAATAAAATGGTCAGAAAATGATATAAAATACTATTTTTAAATTAACACATTTAAAGTAATATATTATAATTGTAAAAGTATAAAAATTCTATTTTGACCTAAATAGCATAATAAATATAATTATTTGTCAAACATGACTGTTATTGCAAATAATATGTAAGTAGTGTAAAAAATGCAAGTATAAATGTATAAAATAATGTAAAATATTATAAAATATGCATGGAAATGTAGATAATTAATTTGGATAATTAATCACTCAAAAATAAGTTTAAGGGAATAATTAATAATGTTTACCAATTAAAAATCTAGAATTAATTTAAAAATGCTTATAAATAAAAAATATTATTTGTATAAAAATTCCATGATAATAAATTGATTTAAAAATGAAAGATTGATATTAAAACATATCATGGGGATAGTAATGCAAGAAAATATTCTACAAATACTTTTAATATATATATATATATATATATATATACTCGCTAAGAGGAAAATATGAGGGCAAAATTGAGTATCAATAGTTGCTTCTCTTTACCCGGGAATGATGAAAGAATTATCTGTTAAAGAAATCGAGATGATAATCAATTTTGTCCGAATAAGTGAGAATGGGTGTAGGAGATGTTTAAAAATATGGGGGCTAGACCCTGGTTCTTGAGTTGTCTACATATCCATGGTTTTACGGAAATCAGACCACGTGTAGTTCTAGATCCAAATGCGAATGACACCGATGGAATCATTATGGAAGGACCACATGCTTTAAAGAATGATTTCCTCCAGATAGAATGGTGTTATGAATAATTGATATTTCAGGTGAAGAGTATAAATGGCAATTATGTGAAATTGATCGTTACAGATGCATGGGGCAATGTGATTGTGAGCGTTTACGATAAAGAAAAGTAATCATCATCAGTTGGCGGTTACTAGGAGATACTCAATTAATGTGAATATTTTAATGGAAACCGGAGCAGCGATTGCTCTCGTTTAGATAACGGTTAGCTTCCGAGTTACCTGCAAAGCTCAAAATACAACGAATATGCAAGCATATACATAACAATTATAATATCGTTGTTATGAGTGCGGAGATTTAAACCTGATGCAAATTCCTTTTGGACCATCAAAATTGTATTCGGACCATGAGAATGATGTTATTAGACCATGACGTCCCGGTCCATGGACCATGACATCCCGTAGCCTCATGCAAGTATAGAGTGCAGAGCTTAGCCCTATGCAGGTGAAGGCAATACTAAGCCTTATGCGATGATGGAGGAAGCGCTTAGCCTCATGCAAGTAATGAGTGCAGTGCTTAGTCTTATACAATGATGGAGGCAGAGATTAGCCTTATGCAAGTATGAGGGCTTGCTTATCCTTATGCAAAGAATGAGGGCATTACTTAACCCTATGCAAGTGATGAGGGCAGTGCTTAGTCCTATGTAGAGAAAGATAATGCTTAGCCTTATGCAATGATGGAGGCAAAGCTTAGCCTTATATACATATGAGGGAAGTGCTTAGCCCTATGAAAGGGATGAGGGCAATGCTTAGCCCTATGCAGAGAAAGGCAATATTTATTCTTATGCAATGATGGAGGCAGAACTTAGCCTCATGAATGTAATGATGGAAGTCCTTAGCCCTATGCAAAGAATGAGGGCAGTGCTTATCCCTATGCAAGTGATGAGGGCAGCGCTTAGCCCTATGCAGAGAAAGGAAATGCTTAGACTTATGCATTGATGGAGGCAGAGCTTAGCCTCATGCAAGTAATAAGGGTAGTGCTTAGCCCTATGTAAAGAACGAGGGCAGTGCTTAGCCCTATGCAAAGATTGAGGGTAGTGCTTAGCCTTATGCAATGATGGAGGCAGATCTTAGCCTCATGCAAGTAATGAGGGCAGTGCTTATCCCTCTGCATAGGATGAGGGCAGTGCTTAGCCCTATGAAAGTAGAAGGCAATGCTTAACCTTATGCAATAATGGAGGCAGAGCTTAGCCTCAAGTAAACGCGAGAAAGGAAAATAATTCTTATCTTGACATATTGAGGCTCAGTAGCATCTGTCTATGTGGAGATAACGGTCCCGTCGTATATTTCTTGTAGATATTTCTGATAATGTTGTGTCTATTATACCTGCATTCAAACAAAAATTGTATGTCGGGGGAAAGGTTAGTTCGTGCTTGGATTACTTGTTCCATCCTTTCTTCTGACTTTGTTTTCTGAGTCTGACACTCCTGTAATTTGAGCTAACCTGGGTAGTATCTGGCTATTACAAAATATGAGTTTTGACAATATGCATTTTGTAATTAGTCATTTGTAAGAGATGTAGTTATTTAAAATATGTGATAATGCATAGATAGTCTTGTCGAAATATAGACTGTGACACATTTTGAAACATTGCAATGTACTTGTCCTGAACGGAATTTTGAGGACTCCCTCAAAATTCTGGCCCGGCCCTGATGAATAATTTCTGGCAATACTGTTTCAGTGACCCTTGGTGTGGCAAAATTTACTCTAACGAAGCTAAAAATCTTTCCCAGTTCCTGACTACGGAGGGAAAGGGAAATTTTATTATAATGTGACCAAACCCATAGGGCTGCCTATGTATCCCCTCTTAAATAAGAATCAGGCCAAGCGTAGTTCATGTTATATCAAGAAGAAAGTGTGAATACAATCTTAGACTTAATATCTTTTGACGGCTTTTTAGTTGATAGGTTTCATCCATATCTCTCAGTTCTTTTTTGCTAGTATGAGTGCTCCTCCTATCAAAACTCGGTGAACCATGTAAGGACCTTGCTAATTTGATGAGAATTTACCCTTTGCATCATCCAGATGAGGGAATATCTGCTTCAAGAGTAGTTGCCCGGTGTAAATTATCTTGGTCTGACCTTCTTGTTGAATTCTCTCGCCATTATGTTCTAGTAAAGTTGGCCCTGACACACTGCGTTCATCTTTTTACTGTTAATGAGAGCCAACTGATCATATTAACTTTGTACCCATTCTGCGTCACTAAGCTCGACTTCCCGTATGATCTGGTAGGAAGGAATTTCCACCTCGGATGGTATAATAACTTCGGTACCATAAACCAAGAGATATGGAATTGCCCAGTCGATGTTCGGACCGTAGTGCGGTATCCAAACAAAGAAAATGGTAACTTTTTGTGGCACTATTTGTAGTTATCCACCATATTTCTTAGTATCTTCTTAATGTTCTTGTTGGCGGCTTCTACGACTCTGTTCATCTGTGGCCTATATGCAGTAGAATTTCAGTGTTTGATCTTGAATATTTTGCACTTGGACTTTATCAGATCAGTGTTCAGATTTGTGACATTATAAAAAGAATTGACTGGGGCATCCCAAATTGGTAGACAATACAGTCCCGAACAAAATCCATCACGACTTTCTTTGTTACAGCTTTGTATGAGGCGACTTCATCCCATTTGGTAAAGTAATCAATGGATACAAAGATAAATTTGTGTCCATTAGAGATAGCGGGCTCGATTAGGCCGATGACATCCATGCCCCAAGTAGCAAAAGGCCAAGGCAAACTCGTCATATTGAGTTCATTAGGTGCTACTCGTATCATGTTATCATGTACCTAACACTGGTGACATTTCTATACATACTTGATGCAATTAGTTTCCATAGTCATCCAGAAATATCCCACCCTCAAAATCTTCTTGGCTAGAATGAAATCATTCATGTGAGGTCCGCATGTCCCAACTTGTATCTCTTAGAGCAATTTGGATGCTTCCTTGGCATCGACATATCTTAGCAATCCTAGATCAGGAGATCTTCTGTACAGAATTCCTCCACTCTGAAATAAATGGTTATCTAACTTCCGTAATGTGCGCTTTTGAGTGTGTGTAGCATTTTTTGGGTACCCTCCCTTTTCCAGGTACTCTCTGATATCATGAAACCATGGATTCCTATCAAATTCCTCTTCAACATGAGCACAATAGGTAGGATGCTTGTGGATATCTTTTGATATGGGGTCGATATAATACTTATCTAGTTGTTGTATCATGGAAGATAGGGTGGCTAGCGCGTATATGAACTACTTCTAAATCCGAGGAACATGCTTGAATTCTATCTTCGTGAACCTCTTGATCAGTTCCTACACATAGTGTAATTATGGAAGTATCTTGGTATTCTTGGTGGCCCATTCTCCGAGTACTTGGTGTATCAACAAGTCTGAGCTCCGATTACCACTAATTCATGGATGTTCATGTCGATGGCCAACCTATGTCCTTAAAGGCAAGCTTCATATTCTACCATATTGTTGGTGCATGGGAACCTAAGCTTGGCGGATACCAGATAATGTTGGTCGGTTTCTGATACTAGGATAGCTCCGATGCCCATACCCTTAAAATTTGCGGCTCCATCGAAGAAAATTCTCTAACCATCATAAGCTTCAGCGATATCCTCCCCTATGAAAGATACTTCCTCGTTGGGAAATGACATTTTCAATGGTTTGTTTTATCCGTCCACAAGGTTCTCTTCTAGGTGATCAGCTAATGCTTTCCCCTTGACTGCCTTATGGGTCACATAGACAATGTGGAACTCACTTAGCAGTATTTGCCACTTTGCTAACTTGCTAGTGGGCATATGTTTATGAAAAATGTACTTAAGGGGTCCATTCTTGATATGAGGTATGTGGTATATGCGTAGAAATAGTGCATCAGCTTCTGGGCTATCCATGTAAGAGCGGAACAGGTACGTTCCAATAGAGAATACCAAGCTTCGTAAGGTGTGAACTTCTTATTCAGATAGTATATTTCTTGTTCTTTCCTTCCGATCTCATCATGTTGTCTCAAGATGCTTCTAAAGGCTTCGTCCAACACAGACATGTATAGCAGTAAAGGTCTTCCGGGCTCTGGTGGAACCAACATAGGAGGTTTGGACAGATACTTCTTGATTTTATCGAAGGCTTTTTGACATTCCTCAGTCCAACTTGTTGCAGTATCCTTCCTCAACATCTTAAAGATTGGTTCACATATTACCATCGACTGTGCTATGAAACGGCTGATGTAATTGAGATGCCCCAAGAACCTCATCATGTCCTTCTTGTTCCTTGGTGGTGGAAGATCCTGGATGGCTTCCATCTTTGACGGATCCAGCGAAATTCCCTGGCGGCTCAATATGAAACCTAGTCGCTTAACGGCAAGGACCCCGAAAGCACATTTTGCAGGGTTCATCTTCAAGTTGTAATTCCGTAGGCGGTCAAAAACTTTCTCAGATCAAATACGCGATCCAGGATCTTCTTGGATTTGATGATGATGTCATCCACGTAAACTTTTATTTCCTTTTGTATCATATCATGAAAGAGAGTGGTCATAGCCCTCAGCTAGGTAGCTCTAGCGTTCTTTAAACCAAATGGAATCAGTTTATAGCAATACACCCCCATGTTGTGATGAAGGCTATTTTCTCTGCATCTTCCTCATCCATCCAAATCTGATGATATCCTACGAAGCAATCAACAAAGGGATGAAGTTCATGTTTAGCTCAATTATTGATCAAGATGTGTATGTTTGGTAGTGAAAAATCATCATTAGGACTTGATCTGTTTAGATCTCTGTAGTCAATACCTTGACCTTTCTATCTTTCTTCGGTAAGGGTACGATATTGGCTAACCAGGTCGGATACTCGACCACTCGAAGGACCTTGGCATTGATTTACTTGGTAACCTCCTCTTTTATCTTCAACTTATGTATGGCTTGAATTTTTAGAGCTTCTGTTTCACTGGTGGATGCATTGGGTTGGTAGGTAGCTTGTACGCTACTATGGATGTGCTCAACCCCGTAATGTCGTCATAGGACTATGCAAAGATGTCCTCATATTCATTAGAAAATCCGATGTACTATTTTCTGTTAGACGGTGATAGATGGATACTAATGCGGGTCTTTTTTACTATTTCAGAATCCCCCAAATTAACTGTCTCAGTATCCTCTAAGTTGGACTTTGGTTTGTTTTAAAAATCATATACTTTCGTGAAAATTTCCTCGGGTATTACATCATTTTCCCATTCTTCTGAATCACTCTCATCGTATTGCGTTGTCTCATTACATATCACAGTTGTAGAATTAGCAGGATAGAAAATAGTTATACTGAAAAGAATGCAGAGATAATAATATAAATAAACAAAGAGAAATAATACATTAATTTAAAACTTAAAATGTCAAAACAAACACGATTCTATATCTCAAGTACTAATCTCAAAACAAAATACTGAATGTCTTAAGTGCCAGAAAATGATTTAAAGGAAAATCATGCTAGTCTGCCAAAGCTACCTAGGTGCTCGACGAGTCCGGAATGGAGTGTCGGTTCAGTTCCTGTGAATAACTCCATCTCCTGCAATCTGGATGGTGAGGTTACCCTCCTCCTCTCCCAATATCACATTGAAATCCATATCTTCTTCACCTAGGAACAGACTTATCATGCCAGCTAGAATCTCATCTTCTTCAGAACCCCAAATCACGTCGACCTTGCGGAATGTTTGGTACAACGGTGGTATGGGTTTAGGAAATGGGAAGTAGAAATCATGCCATGGTGGCGACCAATCCCGATATTCTTTCACAGTGTTCTCATACCCAAGATTGAAAGTAGTGCCATGAGTCAGTGGCCTATTGGTTATGTTATCCCCTGAAGCTTGGGACCGAGACCTCGTCTTGGCTCACACCCTAGCCAAAGCAACATGCTCATCACTTTATTACTCTACCACGGTCCCTTATTGATTGTGTTTATTCATTCAATGCTGTGGAATGTATCCCCTCATAACTTCCTTTTGCCTTCAATGGCTAACACAGTCTGGTTGGTATAGATAGGATTGTTGCCATCTCCGTAAATGATCACCTCCTGATGATTCCATTCGAACTTT